>NW_028250455.1:0-158714 GCF_964263255.1 Lissotriton vulgaris
ATTTGGCACCAGTGTCCAGACATACATTTTTTCTTGGCCCTTGTACATTGGTCTGCTGCCTTTCACCTAGAGTTGCGATACTAAAATAACTTATACATACAGACTGGACAATCGCTGTTTGTTAACTAAGGGCTATTTTTCAAAGAATGAGATAGAAATCCATCCAAGGTTCCAGCATGGAGCATTTGTTTGGTAGGTTACAGCGTGACACTAGAAGATTTTGGGATTACTGCACATGTAGTGTCATTTTAGGTGTTTCTCACTGTAGTCTTCGTTCTCCCTTAACTGGAATGGATTAAATATTAAAAACTTTACAGAAACGAGTTACAGTAAAATGAAATCCCTCTGTTCATAGGCTATGCCTTCCTACCAGTCTGCCCCGCAATCAGCGGTTGAAGTGCTTTGGCCTCAGGTTGGCACGCTGAACAGGCTGCATGAATAATAGCTACGCTGAGAGGTGGGCGAGCCAACAAATTAACAGGACGAGTTGAACCAGAGCTGAGTCAAGGGCCGGCCTGGCTGTTAGAGGCTGTTCATAAGCAGAGCCCTGGAAGTGTTTGCCAAGTAAATCATGCAACAAAATATGACAAATTCTTTAAAATGTGGAAGCTTTCACAAGAATGTCAAATTTTTTCACTGAGAAGTACAAAAGTGATAGTTTTAAAACTTGAACTTGGAACCATTAAAGCCACCCTGCAGTCTGGTGACAGTGTCATTAGTAAACTAAGAGTCAAGACAGTTGTCATGTGAACACTGTTATGTGGCCCAGATTGTCATAGAAAGCAACATTATAGTCAGTGGTATGGAATTATGCGATTGTGAGGCTAAAGAGTTTTTCAGATAATTATGAAATTGTCGCATTTTCTATGTAATTCATTATCTGCTGCATAATCGCATGATGTGTTGCCGTGCAGTGGAAGGCCTTTTGCAAATGTAGCCATCATATGTTAAGAGTATCTGATCTGGAAAAAGAAACCTCAGGATTTTAAACATAAAGTAGTGGATGGGGTTGTTTGTACTAAGAAATATTTAACATTATCCTAAGCAACCCTATTTAGCGTTTAGAATAATGAAAGATTTGTGAAAATCAACTGCAAGTAATTAAAGCATTGGTAAATGCATTAGGTTTTGACTACGTTATTAAGAATAAGTACTAAAAACAATGCAATAACGTGCACTACAAAGTCATAATATTACAATTGCAGTGTAAACTAAGTCTCTGTATTGTTGGACATTAAAATCCATACCTAGAATTGCATATTTCCTTGTAACCTGTATCCTGAATGCCAACAGTCTAGACAGGGGTCGTACAGGTTCCTACTGCTATAGAGTTTTTAAGTGAGAGTTTGCACATAAGCATTGTTCATTCTTCCAAGAGCTCATACCGGCCTTGAAACACATGGATTCTGGTGGCACGTTCTGTGGCTTATTAGTCAAACTGTTGATGGTGGATAAGCAAGAAATACAGAACTATTTAAACGTGACAATGAGTTTGCCCGCTGAAACCTCTATACTTCTGGGGGGAGACTTTTCACGAAATACTAGTGTACGTTTACTCTGGAGTCCGAGTATGCAGGTGTATTTGTGTTTTTTTTTTTCAAAACAGATTTTATTGAAAGATTGCACGCATAGCTCAGCACTCCGCAATCCGGAGAAAACTGCAAATCAAGTACACAGCATCAGGTGGTTGGCAATCCATGTATCATTTGAAATAAACAATAATAGCAAATCCCATTCTACACCCCCATACCCCTTATCCCACCCCTACCCCCAACTCCCCCTCCCAGATCCCTCCCTACCCCGCCGTACAATATCATCTCACACTTTAAAAAACATTCTCCTGTATTCATGTTTTTTGATCTGGTAGTTTGCTTTTTGTTTGTTCTCCAGTTGTTTATGCATTCCACACGGAAAAAATATAGCCTGCTCACTAGCTTGGCAACAGCAGCTTGTGACACACTCTTGAGTAAATGCCTTATTGCTAGTTTGTTAAGTTCATAATTTCCCATAGAGACGGGTTTGATCTATTGTCCACTGTCTACAGAGATAATCATGCCAACATATTATGAATAGTATAGAGGTCACTAGTGAATGAAAGAACCATTCATCTTACATCACGTGTCCACAGTGCTTATAAATGTAATATTTTGTTAGCAACGAATCCTTGGGAAGCTAATTTAACTGAAGAACTAAAGAGATGTATGTGTACGGAAGTACACATGTGTGACAGTGGCAGTGAAGCAATGTGTCTGTGTTTCATACTAAACAGATATGTGTGACCTGCACTCATGATTGCAAGCTTTTTAGTGGCAAAAGTAACAATTGTTTTTCCATTTGGAGCGCTCCTATTGTACATAAAGTGCATTTTGTTAGTTTTTTATGTGTACTCACAGCGAATGTGCTGTTACTTTGATTTCTGAAAATGGCATGGTTGAACCACTGGAAAACGTTGAGGCCAGATGAAATAGTTTATTTTCATAAAAAGTGACAAAGGCAACCTTCCAACACATTCTCTCACTTTAACTTCCCTTTTATAGAGTAAACAGTTACAAAAATCCCCCCAAAAAGCTTTGCTACTGTAATGTTTTCCGCAATAAAACTTGGAATTGTTGTTTGTTTAAAAATATGTTATTTCTGCTGCCAGCAATGAAACACCCTTCCAAAACGGCCACAGTAGTAACATTTGAAGTGCGGAAATGACTGTGGGAGTGTCCCTTTTTTATACGTTGGGGAGCATGACGTTTCCTTATTTTGGCAAAAATCTTTTTCACCAAACCTAACCACCTAAAAACTAAATCAAGCAGAAAAGAAAACATGTGGGAGAGTAAAGCGAACAGAAAGAGCAAGTTTACAAACACCAATGTTTTGTGGTTTAACATGGTGCAGATTTCTATTTAATTTAACACAGTTTATTTCTGCATAAGCGCTAGAGAGACAAAGCTACAGCAAATGTAGCTCCTTGAGCCCGTCGGAATGACTGGCCGGTTTCAATTCTGACCACCTACATTGTTATTAGGCAGTTGTAATTTAAAACCGGAGATGTTGGTCGGAAAGCCTCTGACCCACAGTCGGCCCCAATATGTGAAATTGGTTAAAACTGGGGACGGAGGGGTCATTTCACTCACTCCTTCATGTAACTGATTGTGGAATGATACAGTGGGAGCTGCAGGGACCAACGTTCAGGATATATGTAGTTGCTAAGTGGGCCAGGAGATGGGAGAATGACATGCCTGTTTAGAATTGCTTGGTTATAGTTCATATTAGAAAGTGTAGTACCGGAAGCGTAGCTTCAGGGTGGTGTTTGGGGTGTGACACCCCCAGAATAAATGCATTCTTGACCTCATAATATGGTTTGGCTGCCCTGACTTGGGGCTCCTCTGCCTTCATTGTTTTTTCTCTTCATCCATATTTGACTAAAAGTTTATAATTTGTTAAAACATTTTTTTGTCATGAACATAGACAGAGGTACACGTAATACAAATCAGTATTGAACCTGTTGCTTGTGGAAACAGTGAATCCCAAGCTTTGGTCATCTCATCCCTTCACCTTTTGGCATACTGTTTTTTAGTCTGGAAATTTGTGATTCACACCCTCCCGAATCTTACTGACTAACTTACGCCCCTATGTAGTACATTCCCATTCCTTCTCATTATACTCAGTTGCAGGTGTTACCCCTTTTTCTGATTTTTTCTCCACCTTAGTCCCAGAAAAACACATTTGTTAAGCATGCTTCAGGGATTGTGCTCCATAGGTGTTACTGACTGCAGACAACCTAGTCCTCTCCACTGCTAGTGTTATGGTTTCAAGGAAATCCAAATACCTAAAATTCAAATGACCATGACCATTTTGCTTTTTTATTTTAAAATAATGCTCTGTTTTTTCTAGAATGAAAGCAGAGGTTCAAGACACGTTTATGACGTACACAGCATATGATGACGCAATAACACTGAAACTAATAAATGAAGCGTGCAAACTTCTGAGTAAGTCCCCATGTACACAATATTAAATGTGTCTCAACTAAGTTCAACGTTTGTATAATTTAACTCACCTCGTCTATGTAATTAGTGGTAGGCTGTACCTCAGAAGTATTGAACTTCTAGTAATTTGAAAGACACAGATGCCAATGTTATCTTTCATGAGTCCCAGCAGTGCAGTAAGCAGCCACTACATCTACGTGTGGGAGTTTAACGTCTGCATGGTCAGGTGAGATTACTAATGTGCTTATCCATCTCCCCTTAGAAAGATTTTGCTTTTCTAGAGGTTGTGGGGCAAGATGGCCGCCAGTGTGGTGTAGTGGACAGTCGCATCTATTCCCTCCCCCGACCTGGACGGTATGCATGATGCCCTGAGGTGATCCTGGAACTGGATATGAGGCTGCTCTGGTGGCTAACAAGAGAGGCGAGCAGAGAACATAAGTACACAGAAAAGAATTGCAGAAGAAGCGCTTTATCAACGATCAGAATAGTGCTTAAAAACACACAAAGGCTCTGGGAAGTAATTATTACTGCAATGTCCCAGAAAGGAAAGAGAGAGAAGATCGATAAAGACAAAGACAAGGAAAAAGCAGCGTTCATGTCCGGTAATACAAATAAGTTACAGGGAACAGGCACGATCCCTAAAATACCTGGCCCTGGCAAACGCGGGACTCCTGTACCAGCTGTAACCTTAACCTTGGCTCAGAGAACCCTGCAACGCAAAGCGGAGAAAGAGAAGAAACTGGGCTCGAAAATCATGGCTGCGAGGGATGAGTCGCCATCCACAGCGACGGGGGTAAATAAAGATGCACCAGAACAAAGAAACCGGATGACGGCAGCAAAAGACGGTAAAGAATCAACTCTCAGGCAGCCTACCTTACCGGAATCCTTTCTCTCAGGCAGCCTACCTTACCGGAATCCTTCTGTGCGAATACCGCTATGAATGCAGCAATAGCGAAGCCATCGGAGGAGCAAGCACAGGAGAACAACGGCAGCGAGAACGCCAGCGGAGACGTGAGGGATCCGGGCGCCGTCCTCGTGGACGCCAGCGTCTCGGTAACTAAGCAACAAGGTAACTTGGACGCGGGCGGCGCGGCTTCAGCAGGCATAGAACCAGAGATGGAAGAGAGTGCTGGCAGCTCGAGCAAACAGGAGGGCCAGCTGCCGGTGATAGAGATCTGGATAGAACATCGAGAGTGAAGTTTTCCCCCCCAAAAAAAAATAGTCTAGAACTTAAGAACATCATGAGGGATTTTAATTTGATGGACATTTGGAGATTCAAAAACCCAGGGGGAAGAGATTACTCTTTCTACAGTAGAAGACAGGGGCACCACTCGAGGATAGATTTTTTCCTGGTAGACAAGAACCTCTCATCGGCAGTCGATTCTGTAACTTATGTCCCTGCAATTCTGTCAGACCACTCAATGGTGGAAATGGTAGTCAACATGATACAGAAAAAACATCATAGGAGATGGACACTGGATCGGACGCTGCTGCTGGAAGAAGGAGTGCGACAGGATTTAGTTACCCAGTCCGAAGAATTTTTTAGGGTCAATACAGGGTCAGCAAATAAACAAATTGTCTGGGAATCGTATAAAGCTTTCTCCCGAGGCCTATTAACAACTCTGATGATCAGGAGGAATAGACTGAGGAAAGAGGAAAGGGAAGCAAGGATTTCTAGAATCAAGCTTAAAGAACAGGAGTTACAGAGGGCATCGGCAGAGGAGTCGGACAACAGGCAAATACTTCAGAGAGAGCTGGATTGTCTGCGAGCAGAATTTCAAGCAGGGTTGGACAAGGACCTAAAAGAAAAGTGGGACATTAGTAATTTACAACAGTTTGCTTACGGTGAGAAGTGTGGTCGTCTCTTGGCATGGAAGGCCCGAGCCGACAGAACAAGAAACCAGATAGACAGCTTGGTTTTATCAGGTACAGGGGAAAGAACTAACAAGGATGACTGTATCAGAGAAGAAGCAAAGAGATACATGCAGTCTCTTTATGGACCTAACTCCTCTGGGGATAAGCAACAAGCAGAATCCTGGTTTGCAAATGTCCAGCTCCCTAAGCTATCTGAGATTGATTGTTCTTATCTTAGTTCAGAAATCCAAGAAGGGGAAGTCAGGGCTCAGGTGTCAAAAATGGCAAAGGGTAAAGCCGCAGGCCCAGACGGGCTCCCAGTGGAGCTGTTTAAAACCGTTTTAGAGCAGATCCTAGGGGTTCTGACCCTATTATTTAACGAAGTTTTACTCAGGGGGGGACAGGTCCCCAGGTCATGGGCGGAGGCTACGGTCACATTATTGTTGAAGCCAAATAAAGATCCGAGTAGGATTGAGTCCTACAGGTCCATTTCACTTCTAAATGTTGACTATAAAATATTCGCGGGGGTATTGGCTACGAGATTAGCAAAGGTAGTAAAATCTGTAGTACATTGCGACCAAAGGGGCTTCATCCCGGACAGGCAGCTCAATGAGCTGACCTTTCAAGTGGTGGCTGCAATCGATGTAGCTCAAGAAAAGAAATTGCCTCTGACCATAGTAGCAGTAGACGCTGCGAAGGCATTTGACCAAGTTGACTGGAACTATTTGTGGTTGGCGATGGAAAAATTTGGTTTTCCGACGAACTATATAACAGCCATTAAGCTTTTGTACTCAGAACCAACAGCAAAGGTCTTAGTAAATGGTTCTCTGACAGAGAAGTTTCATATCTCCAGAGGCACTCGTCAGGGATGTCCCCTATCCCCCCTTTTGTTTGACCTGTATATAGAGCCCTTCGTTTGTTTATTAAGAGCCGATCCTATAATTAAACCCTTTAAGATTGCGGAAGTGGAGTTTAAGTTTGCTTTGTACGCAGATGACCTGCTAATGTATACTATAAATCCGGATGAGGCAATCCCTAGACTATTAGATCTTGCAGTGGGGTTTGGTAACATTTCGGGGTATGCAATTAATGCTGAAAAGACGGAAATAATGGAATGGAATCAGCAGTCCAGCTCGTTAGGGAAGAAGAACAAAATGAGGTACCTGGGAATTCACCTGGTTAATGAGATAGATGAAATCCCCAAAACTAATCTAGAGAGGATCATTAAAGACACAATTGCTTTATTGCAACGTTGGTCCTCTCTGCCTCTAAACATATACGGGAGAGTGAACCTCCTGAAAATGATAGTGCTCCCTAAGGTCACTTTTCTATTTAATGCCATCCCATTATCCTTTCCAGCACCCTTAATTAAAAAACTACAAGGAAAACTGGGCTCATTCATTTGGAATGCCAAAGGCCCGCGCATAGCGTGGAAGAAATTAAGAAGGGGTCTCAAGACGGGAGGACTCGCTTTTCCAGATCTAATGCTGTATTGCCACGCTTTTCATTTTAAGCATTTTAGAATTATGGCGGGTCATATGGACCAATCATCAATGGGGCTGCTATTCTCTGCGCTATTAAAGGAGGTTCCTCAGGGTTCCAGTTTTTTTCTGTATAAGTTTGGGGACCCAAAATTCTTTAAAAAAGTAAGGTTGAAGATTTTAAGGTCAGCCTTGAAAAATTGGGTATTTGTAAGGACTAAACTAAACATTACCTATTACGCACCACAGGCACCCATATGGGACTCACCAGGCCTCCCAGCCTGCCTTAATGATCAACTGTCACTACCTTTGAAACAGGCAGGGTTGCAGAGGTGGGGAGATTTGCAGGAAGATGGCAATCTCTTAAGCTGGGACGCATTGTCCAATTTAACTAGGGGGGCCCTGACGCGGTTTAAATACTACCAACTGTCAGGCTGGTGGACAACGAGATCTGGGACACCAAATGATAATAACCCCCCTAACCCTAAATTTGATGCGGTAGCTAGAAGGGGTAAGTGGAAAAGCCAAATATCTTTTTGGTACTCGGCAATGTTAGAAGGGGAGGATGTGACGGAGGTTGAAATCAGTAAATTATGGTGTGACGCCCTCACCCAGACTAATGGGCCTCTTTTGGATTCTTGGTGCGACTCCTTCAAGGTGTTGAACGCCGTAATTAAGCCGGCCGCTTTGAAAAGGAATCACTTGTACACTATGTATAGGGTCTATATAACCCCGAAGAAATTGGCAAAATTCTCAAACATGGACTACAATTGCCCAAGGTGTGGCCTCTTGAAGGCTGACGATGTACATATGTTTATGGATTGTCCTGAGTTAGCGGAATATTGGGGGAAGATAAAGGAATTTCTGGAAGAAGTCCTCTTAACGCCTATAGCACTCCCAAGGTTCACAGTCATGTTTGGGCTTGTGATGAACTATCAAGTTAATGACTTTTCCACCAAATTTGTATTTTTTATCATCCTCTTAGCAAGGCGCGAGATCTGCAGGGCATGGAAAGATCCAACTCCTCCAACCTTTGCTAATTGCCTGAGGCAGATTATGTTAACTTGTAAATCAGATGTGGCATGCGATCCCAGAAGCATGACGAATGTGTGGGCAGCCTTGGTGGCATGGCAAGCTCGATGATTGGTTTTCCAATGATTTGTCTGGAGCCCTGCTGGTTCCCCGTACTCCTAAGTAGCAAAGGGCGCACACGGATCGGTGAAAGAAAAGGAGTTTGGAGGGGAAGGTAGTGGCTACTTGAGGGTGCGGGCAAACCAACTTGCATCAGGCCAAAACCAACGAGGGCCAGTGCAGAACGGCCAGCAGTGCATGGAGGAGCCAGTGTCCCATCAAGAGTTCCACCTGTGATATATGAGGATTACCAAAAAAAAAAAAAAAAAAAAAAAAAAAAGAGAACCCTGCAACGCAAAGCGGAGAAAGAGAAGAAACTGGGCTCGAAAATCATGGCTGCGAGGGATGAGTCGCCATCCACAGCGACGGGGGTAAATAAAGATGCACCAGAACAAAGAAACCGGATGACGGCAGCAAAAGACGGTAAAGAATCAACTCTCAGGCAGCCTACCTTACCGGAATCCTTCTGTGCGAAGACCGCTATGAATGCAGCAATAGCGAAGCCATCGGAGGAGCAAGCACAGGAGAACAACGGCAGCGAGAACGCCAGCGGAGACGTGAGGGATCCGGGCGCCGTCCTCGTGGACGCCAGCGTCTCGGTAACTAAGCAACAAGGTAACTTGGACGCGGGCGGCGCGGCTTCAGCAGGCATAGAACCAGAGATGGAAGAGAGTGCTGGCAGCTCGAGCAAACAGGAGGGCCAGCTGCCGGTGATCGTAGTAGAGACAGAGGGGGTAAGAAATGTTAACAATGAAAAGATGCTTGATGCACTGCTGCAAATGGAAGAAGAACTGTCTAACAAGGTGGGACAGAGTAACTGTGCAAAGTGGGGCAGCCTGGCAAGCATAGAATCCCTGAGAGAGAGAGAGGGGGATAAGTTCTTCTCTGTGAACGAAGGTTCAGATACAACTTCGAGTGAGGAGATAGGCAAAGATACAGATGAATCTACTACAGAAACCAGCACAGACATTGAAGAGAGTGGAGGGAGAAACACAAGAAAAAAGAAGAAACAGACTGTAAGGCGAGGAGACTCCCCAGATAAGACAAACAACAACCTGCTATGGGATTACTCAGAGACTGCAAGCACCTACCAAGAAACTATAATAGGGGAAAGTGGAGCAGCAGGTGGTGAGGTTCATGAAACCTCTCAAAACGTCACAATGGGTATGGTGTTTAGTACTTTAAAACAAATCCAGGCTGAAGCAAGAGCAGAGAGCAGAAGAGCCAGGCATGATACTAAGAAAATTCAAGCCTCAATTAGGAAAATGAACAAAAAATATCAGGAAGTCGAAGAGAGAGTTGGGCTTGTAGAGGAACGGACTAGTAGAGTTGAGGATGAGATTACAGATTGGCAAGCATTCAAAATGGAACAGACTAAAGTGGCAGAAGACTTGCAGTGGAAAATAGAAGATTTTGAGAACCGGCAGAGACGGAGTAATGTGAGACTTCTTGGTCTAGAGGAAGGGGTGGAGGGGCAAGACCCCAGAGGCTTTGTCATTAAGCTGCTGAAAGAGGCTTTCCCTGAAGTGCCATGGCAAAGGGAATTAGAAATACAACGAGCACATAGGTTTCCTTTGTTTAAAAAAAAGAGGAAAGATGATAGACAGGATAATTTGCCTAGGGCTATGCTGGTTTTCTGTGGTAACTATTTGGCAAGGCAAGAAATAATGGAAAAAGCCAGACCGGATGCAAAAAAAACGGCACAGGGAGTAACCTTCTTTGCTCGCCCCGACTTTTGTCACGTAACGGTAGAGAGACGGTGGCGACTTAGGCAAATGATAACACCTTTTCAGCAGCAAGGGGCAGAGGCTTACTTAATGTTCCCTGCAAAATTGAAGACCATCTTTGGTGGTCATGTTAAGTTGTTTTTCTCAGAGGTAAAGGCCACTGAATACTTGACAGAGCTAACAGAGAGAAATAAGGGAAGAGGGGGGAAAAAATAACGATTCAATTGGTAAAGACCAGGATAAAGAAGGAACACAAGGTGATGGGGACAGAAAGGAAAGATAATGAAAAGGAGAAAAAAAGGGTAGGGAGAGGGAAGCGACTTTGCACCACACAGCAGTCACATATAGGTCATGTGTGACCTATTTGCCTGTGAAAGGGGCGGGAGGGGGGGCGGGAGTTCCGAGGGAGGGGTGCGGGGAGGGAGGGTGGGCAAGGGGGGGGTTGAAAGATGGAGAATAAGAGCACAAATAGCGGAAGAAGGGGGAAAGAAAGAACACATCAGAGAGAAAGTTGTATCAGTAAGCACTTTGATGGCTAGAGCGGAAAGAGTATGTCACTGGAGACGGGAAATCTTTCAGAAATATAAATGGCTTTAAGGATAATCTCTATGAACGTATGCGGGTTGAACAATGGAGATAAAAGACAAAAAGTTGCGGCCATGTTGAGATCGCTTAGATTAGAGATAATATGTCTGCAGGAGACACACATCGCAGGAAAAGAAAATTTTCTTTTGGAACAAATGGGGTTTGACATTCTTGCTCACACAATGCAAGAAACGAAGACAAGAGGGGTGGCAATATTAGCTAAAAAAGGGGCCGTAAAATTGAGAAGGAAAAAAGAAGATCAAGAGGGAAGATGGGTAATTGTGGAGGTGGAAGTACAAGGTGGATGCTATACAATGGTATCAGTTTACGCCTCAAACGATGATGAACCAGAAATATTTGAAATGTTAGATGGAGAACTTGCATTATGGCCTGAACCTATATTATGTTGTGGAGATTTTAATATTAATGGACTAGATGGGAGCCTGTTGAACAGGGGAGGGTATAATGGAAGAAAGAAAAAAACTTGCAAAGCCATACAATATATGGCGCGGCATAATGCACTAGTAGACGTTTGGGCGGAAAGAAATCCAATAGGGACAGGGAGTACATTTTACTCAGCCCCACATAAGATGGTAACCAGATTGGATTACTTTTTTATATCTAGATCAATTATAAATGAGGCTAAATTAGTTAAACTGCCTAGAGTGGTATCAGACCATAATCCGTTAGTGCTTAGTATACCATTTATTAATAGGAATGTGAGCAAAAAGAGTATATGGACATTTGAGAGAGGATTATTGAGGGAACCAGGTTATATAAGACATATGCAGAAATGGATACCCCAATACTGGGAAGATAATAGGAATACAGCCACAACTAATATGACCTGGGATGCTTTTAAGGCCGGAATCAGGGGAGAAACATTAAGCTATACACTACAAAGAACTAAGAAAGAAAAGATCAAGATAGAGAATAGGATGAGGGAACTGGAGGCCTTAGAAGAAAGACTAATTAGAGCGATCCATAGGCGAGACCCATTAGAGGAAATACTATTAGAAATAGAAGTAAACAAAGCAGAGGCAGGGACAAGTTTGGCACAAAAGGCGGCAGGGAATTATTTAGCAAAAAAGGAAAAGTGTTATGAGTATAATGAAAGGGTCGGACACCTATTAGCAATACGCACCCGACAAAATTTATCAGCAGGGGATATAAAAGAAATTAAAGATAGGCTAGGCAATGTGGTTAGTAAACCGGAGGAGATACAGGAGGTTTTTAGAAGCTTCTACGGCAACCTATACGATTCAAGCATAGGAAATGTTGATGGAAAAATCACAGACTATTTGGCGGGAATACAACATGATATATTAGACACCGCATCAAAGGAGGAATTAGATCTTCCATTATCATTACAGGAGGTAAGGGAGGCCGTGAGAAATTTACCGGCGGGGAAAGCCACAGGACCAGATCAGATCCCGGCAGAATTTTATAAAACCTTCTGGGACCAAATAGAGGGAGACATGTTAGAGACTTTTAGACAGGCACAGACTGGCAGTTCGATTCCACAATCTTGGGCAGGGGCAGACATAATAGTGATCCTGAAAAAAGACAAGCCACCACTAGAGCCAGGGTCCTACAGACCAATCACTCTTTTAAAGGCAGATACAAAAATTTTCTCAAAATCATTAGCCCAAAGACTTAGTAAAATTATCGAAAGGTTAGTTAGTACCTCTCAACATGGTTTTATCCCTGGGAAAGGCACGACCCAACATATCAGACAAATGATAACGATTTTAGATGCAGGGGAGGTATCGAGAGACCCTGTCGCAGCCATATTTCTTGACGCTGAAAAGGCCTTCGACAGGGTCTCGTGGGACTACTTATGGAGGGTTATGAAGTGGTTCGGGATAGGCGAAGGCTATATTAAGGCGATCCAGGCTTTATATGAAACTCCAACAGCAAGGATAAGAATAAATAGAAGCTATACAAAGGAAGTTCAGATCAAACGAGGGACCAGGCAGGGCTGTCCAGCCTCGCCCCTGCTGTTTGCTTTATATCTAGATCCCTTTCTAAGAAAACTAGACGCCAGGAGTAACATCCACCCGGTGACACTGCATGGGAGGGATTACAAACTATTTGCCTATGCAGATGATGTGGCCATTATAACACAAAACCAGGGAGAGCGTTAGTTGAAATAGAGCAAGAGGCCTTGAACTTTGGAATGATTGCAGGATATTCAATTAATAAGGGTAAAACCCAGATTGTTCAAAATAAATATACAATACATCAAGATAACAGAATTGTGCCCGAAGCCACATACTTAGGGATAAAGGTGACCACTGACTTAGATAAGTTAGTTGAACTCAATATGAACCCATTACTAGATAAGGTAAAAAGAAACACCGAAAGGATTCACAACCTACACCTGACGTTAATGGGGAGGATAAATGTCATTAAGATGATTACTTTCCCAAAATTTTTATATCTTTTTAGAACGATCCCATTGTTCTTCGAACAATCATGGTTCAGGAAATTGGAATCAATACTTAATAGACTAATCTGGGCCCATGGGAAGACCAGGAGAGCGTATCGATACATGGTACTTCCGAGGGAGAAGGGAGGATGGGGAGCCCCGGATTTTAGACTGTATTATTGGGCAGCAACCTTGCAGCATACACAGGGGCTATTAGGTGGAGGGGAAAATGAGGTACAGGACACGAATGTATATAGAGCACTAGTCGGGGAAGAAGCTGAGAATGGACTGTTGAAAACAGTTGATTACAACTATTTTAAACATACTAAATTTAAGACTTTATAAGCAGCATATAAAGTTTGGAAAGTGGTGGCAAAAAAGCTGGGTATCGGCCGATATAATTACTATACACGACTATATAATAATCACTCACTACCAGGGGATATATTCAGCGACGCAACTATGAAGGTATGGGACAACAAGGGGATTAAAAAGATAGGGGACCTAATGGACATGGAGGGGACAATTAGACAATTCCAGGATCTACAAATGAAATATAGCATAAGGGGAAATAATTTTTTTAAATATTTACAGCTAAGAAGTTATCTAGCAGATAAAAGAGGTGGAGCAATAGGATTTGAACATAGCAGGATTATGGAATATTTAGAGAAGACGAATCACTGTACAATCAGACAGCTTTATGCAGAATTATATACACTAAAAATCGATGACAGGGATAAGTTTGCCACCAAATGGACTGAAAAGGTGGGTGCCTCCATGGAGGATCTACAGATATCCTTGGAATTAGGACACACAGTTCTATGCTCTGCGACATTACAATCACAACACTACAAAACAATATACTCCCTATATCATACGCCAGCCAAAATTGCACAGTGGGGTGGGGTCACTGGAATCACATGCCCACGCTGCGACTCACTAGAGGCGGATATTGGTCATATGTTCGCTCAATGTCCGCAACTACATACACTAAAAGGGGCAATTGAGAATTTTTTGGAAAACTCATTGGGAATCAAAAGAAAATTGACAGATGATATAATAATTCTAGGAGTCGCGGGAGAAACAGATGTTGATTACATAGAATTTTTGTTTATGGTAATGGCGGTGTATCGAATCGGGATTGCAAGAGCATGGCTCGATAAGGCCCCCCCTACTTTTGAACTCTGGATAGCAAGGCTGATTTCTACCTACAATCTGGAGAAAGCTATCTATGAAAGAAAGGGCAGGAGGGCGAGAGCATTGGGTGAAAGAATTTGGCAACCTCTAGCTAGCTGGAGGAATAGTAAGAATTTAGGAAAGGTGGTCTAGAGGGGAGCGGGTAGAAAGGAGGAGAAAGTTAGAAAGTACATCAAATTTGATAAACAACGGTATGTAGATAATACTAAAGTGTATATGAATATGATTTTTTTGTATTTTTGTATTCTTAGGTTTTTTTTCTTTACCTTTATTGTACTGAATGTGTTATGTGCTATATTGGAAAACAGTGTAAAAATTTAAAATAAAAATAAAAAAAATAAAAAATAAAAAAAAAAGAAAGATTTGCTTTTCTTATGTAAAAACGATTTAGTAATAGAGCATTTTAATATTTTACCTAGTTTATATTGCTCAGTGGCAGGAGCACGGAAGAGGGCCTTGCATAAATCTTCAGTGTGTCTCTAGTTAACTGAGTGATATATCCTTGTGTGGATGCTGCCAAAATAAAGCGGTGGGGCAGCACGGAGGAAAACTTAAATGCCGCTCCAGTCTTGCTGCCGACCACCTCAGTGCTCCTCTGCTCCCTCAGGCACACAGCACATGCTCCCAGACTCCCCACCCAATCCCAACACTGCTCTCATGATCATGAGAACAGTGCCAGGATTGGCCTGAGTGGGCTGGTTTAACATTGCTCAGGGAACGGGAGCTTGAGCCATTTCTCTACCTGGCTGTGGAACACAGCTGGGTTGGAGGAATTTAAGTGCACATGTTGGTATGGCCGTCCTTAGAAAGCAGGCTAAACCGACATGCGCACTTACAATGCACCTATCACTCCTCCTCCCTGGACAATAGAGGATGGCCCGGCCCACCTCACTCTACACTCGGGGCATCAGCGCTGTTTATTGGCCAAACTTTAGGTGAACTTTAGTCTCTGTTGGCTGGCGCTGGGCAGTAGGGTGACGCTCCTCCGTCATTACAGAGGAGCCTTACCTGGATATATTGTAGTATGTAGTTAAGAATGTTTTCTAATTTTAGTTGTATTAACCCAGCATCCTAGTTTTAGATGTTTTTTTAAATAACTAAGCAACTCAATGAGTTGATGCCAAATGTATCTTTTATTTCCAATTACTCTCGCCCAAAATTACTAGGTGTAGATTATGCATCTGTTTAAGGGGATTTTATTCTTTGATTTGGTTAGCTCTTGTCTACCATCACAAATATGACCCAGACCACCCAGGCCATCATTATTTTCATGTTGTACCAACTGTTACAAAGCTTTTGCAACTAACTCCGCTATTTTAATTATTGAGGTAGGAGGTACACCCATGTTATGCCATCTTAAAAAATTGCCCAATCCCTTAATATAAAACAACAGTTGTGAGACGAGGAATATCACACACCTTAGTGTCGCACTCAGACAAACATAAAAAAGTGTGTGAAAGCGAGATGCCGCCTCACGGGCGCACCACCAACGGGAACCTGGCAGGTACTCTCCAGGATTGCCCTGATCTCATCATTGGTGCCATCAAGCTCAAAAGAAAATTGTGTCCAATAACAAACAAGACAGTGTGTTTGTGAAAATGTGCAGTGTAAACAAACCACGAACAACACATATAGTGTCAAAACAACATATAACCCACAAACAACACGAATATATGCCTTTATTCTGTCTCTTTCGTGTTGGTTGTCAAATCTAAAAAAGTGGGTATGGCCGACATGTTTTATTGCCATTCACATTTTTGGCAATTTCTTCAGGGCATCACACATTTTTAAGCCACTGCACTGGACATAAGTAGTCTTCACAACTGTAAAAAACACACACATATAAATAAAGGACTAGGCTTTGTCCCCACACCTACTCACGACTCTTTTAGGTACAGAGTTGAGTTTTTCGAGACAGTCCGAAAAATCAAACTAAAAAAGTTCTTTGCAAACCAACCACATGAGGAGCAAGCGGGGTTCAATACTAACTTAAGGAAACCTTCTACCTTCATTCCTCCCAGTGGACAACTGGGTCCTGAGATTGCGGTGTTCAAGTCCAAAGTACTGCAGGATATTGAACAGCTAGAAACAAAAGAAACACCACTTATAGAAATATGTCTAGACTAGATTGGGAAGCTGTAAGAAGCTTACAGAACAATCCTGCTCTTACAATAAAAAGTGCTGATAAGGGTGGAGCAATAGTTGTGCTTAACACCAGTGACTATGAGGCAGAGGTCTACCGCCTACTTAATGTCCGTGCAAACTATCAGCAACTAAATAAAGAGCCTACCCCCGAACTATTAACTATCATAAAGGGAATGGTAGGCGAGGCGAAAGAGAAGAAATGGATTTCCACGAAAGAGGCAGAGTTCCTGGTAAATACCAACCACAGGACCCCTGCATTCTATATTTTGCCAAAAATACATAAGCGTGCCCGGCCTCTGCCGGGCAGGCCCATAGTGTCTGGGATACAATCAGTCCTTGAGCCTCTATCGCAGTTCGCAGATTATTTCCTGCAAGAATCTGTTATAACACAGCAATCCTTTGTGCAGGACACCATGGATATTCTAAATGCTATCAAGGATATGACCTTTGATCCGTCAAAAGAAATATTGGTAACCATAGATGTGGAATCCCTGTATTCCTCAGGTATATATATAGTGTCAAAACAACATATAACCCACAAACAACAAGGATATATGCCTTTATTCTGTCTCTTTCGTGTTGGTTGTAGAATCTAAAAAAGTGGGTATGGCTACTCCTTATCCAACCATACTCTACTTGCCGACATGTTTCATTGCCATTCACATTTTTGGCAATTTCTTCAGGGCATCACACATTTTTAAGCCACTGCATTGGACATACGTAGTCTTCACAACTGTAAAAAAAACACACATATAGACCTGCTTTTTAGAAAGCCTTAAAACAAGAGCTTCGAGATAAGTGATCCCAAATGTACACAACTCCATATTATTTACCCTCTATCGGCCACCTGGACTCATACCAGCCGAGAGGGGGCAAAACCCTCCTGTGTTTCTAGACGACTCCAACTGTGAGTCCCCTTGTGCTCCCTTCGATACAATTCGCTGCAGGGGATAAAATTACCTAAACCTTAAAATGTGCTAGGCACTCAATGTACTTTTATACAGCTTGAATTGTACATTTTCTCATAGCTTCAAGCCTGCGTTCTCTTGCAGCCTGCCTGCTTCTCTTGCACCTCGGGCATTGTTCCACAAACAATCCTAATGGCGTTTAGAAAAAGCAGTAACAATTACTAAGAGGAACGCTTTCTGCTCGTAACTCCAAACCTGCTTTACTGTGCTCCCTGATTAACACTTTTGCACCTCAGACGTTTCCTTAAAAAAAAGGGTATTTATGTAACCGGCACTTTGATCAGCGTTTCATGGAGAGTCAAATAGGCACTTTCTTACGTATCTGGAAACTATCCTCCGTTGGCCCGCTCTTGGAGCCCCCACTCCTTACCGATAGGGACGCATGTAAAACACCGTTTCATCAACCCGTTTGCCTTCTCAGACCCCCGTCCTCTATTTCAACATACAGAGTGTATTTCCCGGGCCAAGCCAATTCCGCTCGAAATCCCGCGAGACACACAAGGCGCCATCTTAGAGCGGGACAATACCTAGTCCACTCTATGGGCACACCGTTATTAAAATACTCTCGCGAGAACTCAAAATGCTCGGCGAATCTCGGAGAACTCGGACTGCTCGAGGACACTTTTTTAAAAAAAGCCTTTATCAAAGCAACAGGGTACAGCTACGATTATCTTTGGGAAAAAACTTTATGAAGGAAAATGAAAAAGACAATCCATATGTACTGTGGTAACTTATTCTATTTATGCAATAAGTTAACTAAGCCAGTGGGTGCAGGACGTGTAACTTTTATAATCCTTCTCCTAGTACAAGGGGGAGAAAAACCTGTTTTTTGTAACAAAACAATTAATCGCAATCGTGCAGTTGGGAAAAAAACTGTTTCCAATCAAAGTAAACCCAACAATCGTTCACAGTCTTGCAGTAAGATAACAGGTGTGTTTACATTAAGTGCATATCCTGTATCCAGTCCTTAGGCAAGTGTACCACCTAAGTAGGAATACTGTGGGGTGCATCTATTACCCAGAGTTTTTTTGCTCTCAAACACCCTCACAAACAGCAAAGAGCCATTATCTCAGGGAGAAGGGAAAGAATCAATGCACTTTATGCAACTCCAGAAGTTCGTTTAACCCCATTCTTTCAGTCTTTTCCTGGTAAATCCATCTGGCCTCCTTCGTGATGAGCAGCCGCTCTACCGTATTGGAATCACCTGTCACTTTTTCTAACACCACCAATTTGAAAGTGTGTTTATTGGTGTGACAATGTTGGACCAGCTTCGTAGTAAGCTTCCCTGACTTTATTGTGCTTAGATGTTCTTGAATTCGGGTTTTTATCTTGCGTGTAGTAAGTCCAATGTACTTTAAGCCACACTTGCAGTCCAGTCTGTATATCACATTCATAATGTTACAGTTGCTAAAATGCCTAAGATTCCATTCCTTGCCAGATTGTAACGTCACACTTGTCATCTTGGATGTCAAAGGGCAAACTGAACACGTTCCGCAAGGATAGTGTACCACGGGGATCGTGGTGTTTTTGGCTACAGTACTGACTTTTGTACGTGTGTGTACTAGTTTATCTTTCAAATTGCTTGAACGTTTGAAAGCAAACCTAGGTGGTGGCATTTAAAATTCCTTATTAGACAGCAGGGACCAGAGCTTCCGTATAGATTGCCGTATTTTCGTGGCCAAGGGGTCAAAAGTCATCACCACTGGAAGGCAATCTTCTTTTTCTCTGTGGTTCACCTCCAAAAGTACACTCCTGGGTGTATTTAGTGCTCTTTTCCTTGCTTGTTTAATTACTTTCGTAGGGTAATTTCTTCTTTCCACTCTGTCACATAGAACCTGAGCCTGCTCATTGTAGACCTCTGTTGTGGAGCAGTTTCTTCTGTAACGGAGAAACTGTCCCATCGGCAGGTTATCTAAGAGCCCTGGGATGGTACGAGTCGTAGGACAACAAAGAGTTTCTGTCAGTAGGTTTTGGATGGACACTCGTCATGAAGCCACCATCACTTGCTTTGTTGTCCAAATCCAGATATACCGCTGATTCTCGGTTATAGGACCATTTGAAACGAAGGCTTTGATCTTGCACATTGAGCCAATTGAGGAATTCCAAAAAACTGGATTCTTCTCCCGTCCAGATGCAGAGCACGTCGTCTATATATCGCCTCCAAAGACGCACCTGGTCTTTGAAGGGATTGGTGGAAGGATAGACGACGTGCTCTTCAAATTGTCCTACATAGATACAGGCCAGACTGGGAGCCATCGTAGCCCCCATGGAAGTCCCTGTGATCTGCAGGAACAACTTGTTTTTAAAACTGAAGAAATTTCTTGTCCGAGCCAATTCAATGCACTGCAGTACAAAAGTCTGCGGTGCATCATAAAACCATTCCTGCCTCCTCAGGGCACGCGCTGCTGCCACCAGCGCGGCATCCTGAGGAATACAGGGATTCCACGTCTATGGTTACCAATATTTCTTTTGACGGATCAAAGGTCATATCCTTGATAGCATTTAGAATATCCATGGTGTCCTTCACAAAGGATTGCTGTGTTTTAACAGATTCTTGCAGGAAATAATCTGCGAACTGCGATAGAGGCTCAAGGACTGATTGTATCCCAGACACAATGGGCCTGCCCGGCAGAGGCCGGGCAGGCTTATGTATTTTTGGCAAAATATAGAATGCAGGGGTCCTGGGGTTGGTATTTACCAGGAACTCTGCCTCTTTCGTGGAAATCCATTTCTTCTCTTTCGCCTCGCCTACCAACCCCTTTATGATAGTTAATAGTTCGGGGGTAGGATCTTTATTTAGTGGCTGATAGTTTGCACGGACATTAAGTAGGCGGTAGACCTCTGCCTCATAGTTACTGGTGTTAAGCACAACTATTGCTCCACCCTTATCAGCACTTTTTATTGTAAGAGCAGGATTGTTCTGTAAGCTTCTTACAGCTTCCCAATCTAGTCTAGACATATTTCTATAAGTGGTGTTTCTCTCTTTTGTTTCTAGCTGTTCAATATCCTGCAGTACTTTGGACTCGAACACCGCAATCTCAGGACCCAGTTGTCCACTGGGAGGAATGAAGGTAGAAGGTTTCCTTAAGTTAGTATTGAACCCCGCTTGCTCCTCATGTGGTTGGTTTGCAAAGAACTTTTTTAGTTTGATTTTTCGGACTGTCTCGAAAAACTCAACTCTGTACCTAAAAGAGTCGTGAGTAGGTGTGGGGACAAAGCCTAGTCCTTTATTTATATGTGTGTTTTTTTACAGTTGTGAAGACTACTTATGTCCAGTGCAGTGGCTTAAAAATGTGTGATGCCCTGAAGAAATTGCCAAAAATGTGAATGGCAATGAAACATGTCGGCAAGTAGAGTATGGTTGGATAAGGAGTAGCCATACCCTCTTTTTTAGATTCTACAACCAACACGAAAGAGACAGAATGAAGGCATATATCCGTGTTGTTTGTGGGTTATATGTTGTTTTGACACTATATGTGTTGTTCGTGGTTTGTTCACACTGCACATTTTCACAAACACACTGTCTTGTTTGTTATTGGACACAATTTTCTTTTGAGCTTGATGGTGCCAATGATGAGATCAGGGCAATCCTGGTGAGTACCTGCCTGGTTCCCGTTGGTGGTGCGCCCGTGAGGCGCCATCTCGCTTTCACACACTTTTTTATGTATGTCTGAGTGCGACACTAAGGTGTGTGATATTCGTCGTCTCACAACTGTTGTTTTATATTAAGGGATTGAGCAATTTTTTAAGATGGCACAACATGGGTGTACCTCCTACCTCAATAATTAAAATAGAGGAGTTATTTGCAAAAGCTTTGTAACAGTTGGTACAACATGAAAATAATGAATTTCTAAGTTCCTGGGTAGTCTGGGCCATATTTGTGATAGTAGTATTGAGTGGAGGGCGACCTATGACCCGATTTTCCCTCTTAGCTCCTTGATGTTAGATATAGCTCTTTTCTACACCTTTTGCATTTTTTTACATGTTTCAGGCTGCCCAAGTCTATTAATTTGCAATGAGGATTTAATAAAATTAATTTCAATATATTATTAAAAATAACAATTTGGTGTATAAATCATTACTTTAAATAATGCAACTGTCTGAAATGTTCCAATTTTCAAATGTAATGTGTTATCCCCCAGCCTTTAAATAAAATCTATAAATCAAGTTAAACAAGGAAGGGATCAGGCGGAGCAAACAACACAACAGAGGTGTAATTAAAACAAGTTTGCTTGGAGAGAAAAGATCTGGGCATATCCTGTCCAAGAAATGTTGATTACAAATGTATCCCATACTGTTAGAGAAGCTCAGCAGCATTAAAGGACATGCACAATGGTGTCATGTTTGTGACTACAAAAACCGTACCCGTTGTAAGCACATAACCCTTTTTCACCCCCAGAAGAAACCACTGCCTCCATGAAGTCCATACACTAAAGGGCCCCATGGGACCCCTACTCCCACCATGTTTACTCCAGAGGACTCCAACCCATTAGCACCATGTTTACGTCCATTCGGAATGAACAAGGGCCAATCTTGCGTGAATAAACAAGATAATGAGCCTGCACACAGTGTGTTGGTTTCAAAGGATGTTTAATGGCAACGAATTTCAACCCTACCAGGTCTTCATCACATACCGAGAAAGGCCGTGACGAAGACCCAGCAGGGTTGAAAAGCGTTGCCTTTAAACATTCTTTGAAACCAACACGCTTTGTGCAGGCTCCTTATCTTGTTTATTCATGCAAGATTGGCCCTTGTTTATTTCAAGGGGAATCACACCCGCTGTCCTGCACCATCCTCAAATGGTGGATGTGGCCGGATCTCTTGTGAGGAACTATTTCGTACCCATTCGGAAAGACTTCAGCTCTTCTGTGACATTCCTAGATGCTTGGAAACACACAGATGTCCTCCAATTGCTGAAGAAACCCTCCAGGGACCCTTCAATGCTCGCCAACTACAAACTAATCTCCAAGCCACCATTCCCGGTCAAGGTCTTACAGATAATCATCAACAGGTGCTTCACTGAATGCTTCAATGACCACCAGCTCCTCAACACTACCCAGTGTGGCTTCAGACCCCAACACAGCATGAAAACCGCCCTCATCTCTGCCACAAATTACTTCAACATAACTCTGAACAGAGGAACCACAGCACTCATCCTCCTGGCACTTGACATAGTTAGTCAGATAAGACAGAACTCTACCCTTAACTGTTCACACAGTAGAAAATTCAAAAGATAGATCAGTAAGCTAAAAAAACACGTTGTTTCCAGTCAAGCCGGCTAGAAAATTTCCCTGGAAAAGCCTCACAGGTATACATTAATAAAAGAAAACATTTTGCTTTGACTACATTAAGTATCAAGGCTAACCGAAAGTCCCAAAAAGTCTTAAAATAATTTGCAAAAATCAAAAAATAAGATGAAATTTTTTGATTCAAATTAGTGGGATGCTGAGTATGACCTACCTGCCCATGCAGTTGTACGCACAGATACTTAACTGAGGCTACTTGCGTGACTTGTCTGGCATCCACATCCATTATCTAACTGTTTCTTTCCTTTCCAGAGACTACAACATTGCTCTTGTCCATGTTAAGAACAAGTTTCTTTGATTTCCAATAAATATTAAGTGTGCTCAGTTGACTTTGAAGACCTATGCTGGTTTTGTCCAGTAAAACTATATTTTCTGCATACTGTAAAGCTGAAATATGTAAACACCTTATCCAGCCCGGCAAGAGCGAAAGTCAGCAGGTACAGGTAAACCCCTTGGCGCGGGCGCGATTCTGCGCCTGTGCGGCATATTCCGATCGCAGGTGCGATCATGATGTCCGGGAGCTTTCATCAGCACATGAGCACTGTGTGCCATGACGGCTCCCGGCCATCATCAGCATGGAAAGGGTTAAGAGTTGGCGGAGTTCACAGAGTTGTACTCCGCGGAATTCCACGGAGTTGCTGAAAAACACTATGAGATTCCGCGGAGTTCCGCATGCTGGTGGAGTCACTCACAGTTTTCTTATCTGGGGTCCCATCTCAGCCCACGTGTGTATAATGAACCTCGTTGTCACAGTGTTGTGCAGGCACATCACATAATGCTCTGCACAAGCATGTCTCACTGACATAATACCACATATTTTCCTATGAATGGTATGCCTTTTACGGTTATAGCACCATCTCTACCACCCACCCCCCTCCCCCACACACGCCTCACTGGCTCCCTTGCAACTATTTTCTGCTGGGGCTGTGGTTCTACTCTGGGATTTTCACCATCAGCTTTCCAGAAGGTCCTGCAGATGATGGTGACAATTCCTTCGGCTGCTCCTGCTTCTTTCTTGTGCACTCTCTAGCCTACTTTGAGTGGGACAGGACTGGACTGGGCATGTCTTCTTAATGATGCTTACATTCCTGGGCTGGGCTGGGCTGGGCCGAGCACAGAGTCGTGGTGCTCACACAGTATAGGACAGAGAGGGATAAAGGCAGTGACTGACAACCACGCTCACACCGGATGGCTTTTGCCAGGGGATGGTATTTCAAAATCTTTATAGCTGTTCAGAATCATTGATCAAAACCAGTGTGCAGCCAAAAGCTATAGATGGCATACAAAGTGCACTCTCCCCCCGCCCCAATGCATGCATCAACAAGAGGCCCCTTCCAACAATTAAACTCGGGAGTCTTGCTTGATTTTCTGCAGTGCGTATGTTTATTAAAATAATTTCACAGGTCAATTACTTCATTGACCCCATTTCTTTATTTAAAGTCCAAATTACTTTTCACATCACAGCATTAAAACTCACACTTATATACATATATACTCTTTTACCGCCCATTCTCCAATGGGCATTTGGTTTAACTTTAGGGCTGCGCCAGCAGGCCACAACCCAGATAGCCTGCTCTCTTTACGTTAACCCCCTTCCGGTCAACAGAGCCGCAGGTGAATAATATGCCCCCACTTGGGCAACCAGCGGCTTCCAGGGTAGGGCTGGAGAAGCCAAGGCCACCAGCAGGTCAGCCTCAACTCTCCCGCCAGCCCGGAGTCCATGATGATTTCGAAAACCTGTTCAGAGGTAAAAAACTGTCACTGGACAAGAAGTTCCCGTGTTATTCTTGTCCGGAACCCCGCCACAGGGCGAGGCGCTTACTGGCGGACTCAACCTCCCCCCCCACGCTCGAGAGCTTCGGAGATGGCTCCTAAGTAAGCATGAGCGGATTTTGCGGATTGGCAATCCGCGAATTTGCGGATTTGCAAACTCGCAATCCGCAAAATCCGCGAATTCCCGCGAATTTGCGGATTTTTTTTTTTTTTTGTGTTCGCCCGTGTTTCTGCCAGTTCGCGAGGGGTTTTTACAATTTCGCAATTTGCGAACTTACCTGTCGGGTCGCAAGTTTTGCGAACTTGTTGTTTCTACGTGTCCAACCTGTTTGGGACACTCTTCTTCATCACTGCCACTCTCTGTCACCACTGCCACTCTCTGACTACTCATGCCACCCTCTGGCCCACCCATGCCACCCTCTGTTTCATCACCACACCCTCTGGTTGTCCAGTGTACATTATTTTTGGCAAAGCAAAGCACACCTTCCCTGCCTCAAGTGACCTGAATTAATTTGGGGCTGATTAATGTGTCACAGAATATTTTTTTAGCTGGCACCTGCTTCCTTAGTGCGCCCTGATTAGTGATCTTTTGCACTTGCTAAGTGCTTTCATTGTTGCAAAATTAGTTACAACACCTGCCCTGCCCCAACTGACAATAATGAATTAGGGGCTGATTAATGGATTTTAACTTCCAGCCTGGCTCCTGCTTGTCTCCCTTAGCTGTAATTCAGGACCTTTGTGGCATATGTGTAACTATTCTGAGGTTCAGAGCAGGGTCACATAATAGTTGCAACTGGCAACTGAACTCTGGAGGGGCCCCTCAGGAAGCACTACAGGAAATGGCTACTAATGATGAGCCTGAACTTTTGAACCTGGTAAGTAGTTACTTTCAGTTTTGCTAAAATCGTATTTCTGCAATTTCGCACTTATTCGCGGGGCGCGAACTCACGCGAACAGTGCGAGCAGTGCGAGCAAAATCCGCTGCTCGCGGATTTGCGGATTTTTCAGGAAATTCGCAAATCTCGCGGATTGCGGATTTCCCGAAAATCCGCAAAATCTGCGAGCGGAACGGATTTTCCGCCCATGCCTACTCCTAAGACTGTTTCTATAAATATCT
This sequence comes from Lissotriton vulgaris, assembly GCF_964263255.1. Lineage (NCBI taxonomy): Eukaryota > Metazoa > Chordata > Amphibia > Caudata > Salamandridae > Lissotriton > Lissotriton vulgaris. The sequence goes on from NW_028250455.1 coordinate 25,693, forward strand.
CAGTGCCCGCCTCTGAAAGGTGCACTCCATCCTCCGCATATAAGTCCGGCCTGGACGTTTGTATCAACTTGTGCCGAATAGTTCTAATACTGGATTTCTGCAAGATCTCTGCCACCGCCTGATTTAACCTCTTTATCGATTTATTTACTGCTTTCATGGGTGCGCCCCGCGACCATACCAGCCTCGGGATGACTTCAGACCAAATTAGTATAGCCTCAGGCAAAATATTTTTGACCGCTGCTGGGGTAGAAAACAAGAACTCCTTCACTCCTCTCCTTCCTGCCGGAATCATATCGTTGCCTCCACAATGCAACACGAATACATCTGGATAAGGCATGCCCCTGGCCAAAGCCGCCTTTAAATCCTTCGGGACGTCAGCTAGGAGCTGCCCGCCTATCCCAACCCAATGATGATCACATCCTTGCACCATGTGCACCCTTTTTTCGAGCGTCTCCTTGAAGATCACTCCCGCCCTGCGGATGAAGGAGTGGCCGCACCAACATATTTGGATTCTCTTAGGGGATGTACCTACAGCAAACATTAAGAAACACGGTGAGAACGTTCTTAAGCAGAGGGGCGGAAAAGTAATGATTCAGCTGTTAGACTAATTGCGGTCGTACATAACGTTCGTAACAAGCAGATTTCCAACGACCCAACCTCTTAATCGCCTGCTCGGGCAGCCCCAGGCCCGCAGCTGTTGTTGCTGCACCGATACGAAAAGAATGGGATGTAAATTCAGACGGGTCAACCCCGATCTTCGCTAAGGTCATCTTGACCACCCTTGTAAACTGGAACCTAGTGAGGGGCAGACCATTCATGTGAACCAGTACTCTATCATCGGCCCCTTGGGGCCTGGCTTGCATGAACTCTCTCATCAGGCTAACTGGACAGAAAGACTCGCCTTCTACTCTACCCAATTGTACCCAAGTCCCTCTACCTAACGGGTCCGTTTTCGACCTTCGAACTCTGAGTCTCAGGATATCTACTGACTCTATTATGTCTGAACACCTTAGGCCACCCTCACTATCTGTTTTTGATGCCGGGAGTAATTCTGAGATTCGTAGAGCTCCGCAAAAGGCTAACACATAGGCCACCCTAAATAATTGGGTCTCATATGATGAAAAACAAACGAGCGGCAACGTGTCCAAGATTTTGACCAACTTCCCTACATCTATCGGCCTTCTAGAGTCTTTCGCCCCAGGCGCCAAGCGCTCCCAACCCTTCACCGCTCTTCTTACTCTCTGGTCCTTCGTTGGGTCAGTGACTCCCTGCAACCCTGCATAGAATGCCAGCGCTGATAATTGCCTCTTCATACATGCCACCGATTTCCCTTTCTCTTTCTGTTGTACTATGAACCCTAACACGCTCTGCGGCACAAAAACATCTACTAGGCCCGCTCCCTTTAAGTATGACATATAACATTCCCAAGACTTTAGATACATACTCTTAGTCTTGGGGGCCACGGATGCTGCTATCAACTCGGAGGCAGTGGGGCACCAAGCTTCCATAGCTCCGCTGGGAAAGCTGACATTGTCGTCTCTGCTTGCGGCCAAAGTCCCCGGAATTCTGTCAACTTAAAACGAGACAATGCATCAGCCACTTTATTCTCAACCCCAGGAACATGCCTAGCAGTGAAATGGACATTGTGTCTCAGGCATTTCAGAATTAAATCTTTTAAGAGACGGAGCACCCATGTGCAGGTTGCTCTCTGGTTATTGATCACCATCACTACTGACATGCTGTCTGACCAAAATACAATGTGCCTGTTTGAGAGCATATCCCCCCACAAATGTAGCGCCACCACTATGGGGAACAACTCTAGGAAAGAAATGTTACGGGTCAGACCTCGTTCTACCCAGTCATCAGGCCAGTGCCGCATGCACCACTTAGGGCCCAAAATCGCTCCAAAACCAATACTTCCTGCAGCATCAGTGAACAGTTCCAGATCGGCATTTGAAGTGCTGGCGGACCACCCCAACACCGTGCCATTGAATTCCTGCAAGAAACGCTTCCAAATCAGTAAGTCTTCTCTCACATCAGCTGATATCCTAACTCTGTGGTGCTTTGCCCGCAGCCCAGACATTGCCCTTGCTATACTCCTGGAGAAATTCCTGCCCATTGGTATGACCCGCAAGGCAAAGTTCAGTTGGCCCAAGAGGACTTGCAACTGGTGTAATGTTACTTTCTTTGCTCCCAGGCAGCTATCAATTGCAGCCTTGAAGGCATCTACTTTTGTCTTTGGCAACCTGCACACACCTGCTCTGGTGTCAATTTCAATGCCCAAAAATGTCAGACATGTAGTTGGGCCTTCTGTTTTTTCAGCCGCCAATGGCACCCCCAGAGCTCCAGCCACTTGCTGGAAGCCCAGCAGGGCCTTCCTGCAGGACTGGGAACACTTAGGGCCCATAAATAAAAAATCATCCAGGTAGTGCATGAGATTTGTCAGAGGTCAGGAATTGCTCCACCGCCCATTCTAGGAACCTGGCAAAGGTCTCGAAAACTGCACAGGCAATAGAACATCCCATGGGCATGCACAAGTCTATGAAGTAGTTATCATCGAAAGTGAAACCCAACAGCCTGGTATCCTCTGGGTGAACGGGGACTAACCTAAATGCTGACTCTATATCCGCTTTGGCCATTAGGGCACCCTCACCCAGCGCTTGCAATTTTTCAATGGCTGTGCCGAACGATGTATAGCGCACTGTGCACAGTTCAGGGTCTAACTTATCATTGACAGATAACCCTGGAGGGCTTGATAGATTATGTATCAGGCGGAATTTACCCACCTCTTTTTTCGGAACTAAACCTAAAGGTGAACAGACCAGTTCAGGGTTCGGAAGATTCTTGAAAGGTCCTGCAACCCGCCCCAAGGAGACTTCTTTCATGATCTTGTTTCGCGCCGCCTCCATGTTCTGAAGCACTGAGCTTTGATTGCGAGGCGGGACTTTAGTAGGGGATGCTAAAGACGGGATTCGGAAACCAAATGTAAAGCCGTGAAGCAGGAATTGGGCCTCCTCGAGTTTGTCATACTTACTAAGGAGGTGTGTCAGCACATGACGTTTAATGGGAGTTGGGAGCCTTGTCGGATGTTTTGGGTAGCTTTCCTTTTGGAGTGGTATGGGCGGGCTGTTCTTTAGGATTTCCATTTTTCTTGAAACATCTGATTTCTGGATGGGATGTGCCACCGCAGTACGAACAGCAGTGTTTGAACCTGCACGAGGTCCCCCTAGTACACTCATTTCTGTTAAACTGCCAGCAGGCCTGTTTTTTATCACCGACTCCCTTGTCACTCCGAAAGGACTGACTCTGAGCAGGGGAACTAGTCTTAGCCGTTGAGGGTGATGAATAAAAAACTGTGTGCCATAAATTGATCTCTCGTTGGTCCCATGATATACCTGGGTGGACTGCTTTCATTTGCCTGAACATTTTATCATATTTTAACCACCCCAGTCCTGGAAACTCGGCTGCGGCACCATGTATCAGGGATATATAACTCATCATTTGAGGCCCTAACACAGGATATTTTTCCAATATAACTGCGGCATAAATGGCAAATCCTGTGATCTAGTTTTTCATGGACCACTCTGTCCATGACTTCTTTTGACTATATTCGCCCTCTTTCCCCCCTTTGGACTTCCCTGCCGCCACCCCTGCATTAATGAGGTCAAACACGTCCACATATTCACCTCTGAGTATTTTTTCCTTTATCTCTGCAGGCACGTGCCAGGTGATCCCCGTAGATGGCGATAGGGTCATTGAGGATGAGCCAAACATTAACGGGCTGAATGCCCACAGTGGGTGACCTGTCGGTTGCCCCCCTGCACCCCCGTGCGTCTGACTATTATGAGACCCAGACAAATCAGCCGCAGTGTTAGCTATTGGTGCCTGTGGTGGACACCCTAGATTTGAGTAAGCATTCAACATTACAGGCCCCGCACTTGTTGGGTATGTCATGGTGGGGATCAGCAAGCTTATGGGGCCATTACCAATTGCTTGCCCGTGGGAACCATATAGTTGCATCCCTGGTAACTGTGCGACCCCCCGGGCTGCACCCACACTTGCGACACTCCGCTACCTGGTTGCGCCACTACTGGCGGTAACGTACCCTGTGAACAGGGCACCCCCACATGAGTGACAGGGATCCCTCCTATTTGTGTAGGCATAGCAGTAATATTCTGTCCTTCCATGCCATCCTTGTCCTTATCCGCGGGTGGATTCAAATCAAATGTCTCAAGCACCTCCTCCTCACCTGGTGATGCTGGTTGGGGCTCAGTCGCCCTGGGCCGCTTGCCTTTTGTTGCCTCTTTAAACCTCTCCGGCGTACGTCTCACTCTCTTGCCTCTCCCTCTTTCTTCCTGAGGGTTCGCGTCTGCTCTAGCCCCCTCTCGCATGTTCTTTAGCACCCAATCCATGCCTTTTTCTCTCGTAAACTCCAACAACTCCGTAAAACCGAGGTACTCATCATTTTTGGCTGAGGGCTCTTTACCCTTCCGTGACCTTTTTGGCGGCATCCTGCACTTAAAGAGAACAAGCGTTAGTTTCTTAAATACCATTACAAGCATCTGTAGCCGTTCTCTCCTTTACCCGGACCCTATTCTCTCAGGCGTAGGCCACCGTGTCTTGGGCTTGCTCCAAATAGCTAAGGTTATGCCACATGCGCATGCGCTTGTCCCCTGGGTATGCTGACCAAAAGACCTGACTGCCCATTCATTGCCCTTCTCTCCATACCCCATCCGCTACGTGTACTCTTTCCTATAGCCTCCTTCCAGCCTTATTCTCAATAGCATGGGTTTGCGCCTAATATTTGTTAACAGCCCAGCATAAATATCATGACGTTATCCCCTAAGGAAGGCCCCCGAGTATTAATTATCCCCCCTTATTATGGCATGACCTTCCCCAACCCTAGTGATTTCCGTGACACAGCTTTTGCCTAAAACAAATGGCCAACAGCGTGATCAGCTTATGAATGATGCTACACAGCTAAATGCATCGTGCCGACCCCGGCTTTACACAGGGACCTCCGTTGCCCGCTTGATAATGATTAATAAACAGCGAGTAAAACAGTCCTTATTAAACTTTAAAATCGCCGCGCCGATTAATAAACAGCGAGTAAAACAGTCCTTATTAAACTTTAAATTCGCCGCGCCGATTAATAAACAGCGAGTAAAACAGTCCTTATTAAACTTTAAAATCGCCGCACCGGACCCCAGCTCACAACGCTCCATCATTCTTCCATTAAATGCCAAGATAACGCTTTAATAATGAATCACCGCGCCGGGGATTTGAGCGCGGTACGGGAAACCTACACGCCACGTCAGCCGCACACCCGCACACCCGCTCAGCTGCATTCGCGTGCGCGTGCTACTCGGCACAACTGCTTCCCCGCCTCCGTTCACTCACACAAATAAACTCAATCGCACGCTTAACGATACACATGCGTGCCATGTCCCATAACCACACTGCACGGCCCGCTACCTGCACCAAAAGTCGGATTGACCCTCGCTTGCTTGCTTCTGCGCGATGGTCCCGCGACGTCTTCCTCACGCGACGTCCGACTCCTGGGGCGGCCAGCGGACAAAAGAGGGAGCCCTAAGATGGACGCAGGCTTTTAAGCCTCGCGCCCTGTTATTACTTCCGGGGCGTCAATAAGCCCCGGTTCTATTGGCCTTTACCTATTTTCACTTTCGGGTCAGTTGACCCGGAAGTAAACCTCCGCTGGATCGGCCCTTTGCTTGCCACTAACGACGCCACTCCCCGAAGGGGGGTGGCGCCTTGCAATTGCGCAGTGAGGTAAGCAGCAGACAATCCTTATGAAGTGTGTCTGCAAATTTAAGCTTTTTCCAGAAGGGGAAAACCAAGCATTTATTTCACATTTCCGACTGTAGCCACATCACATGAAGGACATAGCTGGTCAGGCCTGGTGCAGGGAAATCACGGTCACGCTGGTAAACTCTGCTCGGCTACAGAGTTTTTGCTGAACTCCGCATCCCAAGCAGAGCATGGAGTCACAAAAACTCTATGGACTCCGCCTGCGGAGCAGAGCTCACCGCCCACACTTATTACAGGTTAATAGTTGAGATGGCTACTACACACAAACTCCATTCTAAGATGGCCGTAAAATGCAAACTCAGTTCCAAGATGACCACCAAACATGAGCACCATATCTGTGTGTGAGCCTATTTCTGTCAGGTGATGTCTGTTCTGGGTGCTGTTCCTCCATGCCACCCGGATCATGTGGTTCTTGCTCTTAGGCCAACCTTTTCTTGTCATGCTGAGGCTGTCCTGACACAGCTCTTCCTTTTAGATTGTCCCTGTTCTGAGACCAATCTCTCCTTTTAGTTGGTTCATGTCTAACAGCATATAATGGGCATCTTGTCATTGTAGGAATGCAATGATCAACTCTTTTGGCCTGTTCCTGCTTTTGGATTCTTCCTCCTGCTACAGGCCTATTGGCTTCAGCTCTGCTTCGGTTTTGCCATCTCCAGATCTACTTCAGTCCTGGTCCTGGCCAGATGTTTGACTTGAGCTATGCAAGAACTGGGTCCAACATTTTGGAGGAATTTTGTGCCTTCTGGCTTTTTCTTTATGTGGCAACCTGGCACTAATTTCCAGAGGGCATCCACTGGGTAAACCAGGTATCATCCACAATATTCTTTGTCTGACACCTTGAAGGAGTTTCCCTTTCTTCAGTGTCTCCAAAAATGAAGTAAAGTTTCAGCCCCTATTTGCTGCCCTTGACAGGGTTGATGCTTACACATGCAAATGGTTTTGTGAATTGAGCCCTGAATTTTCAAAGTCACACTGAAAACTTGATGCAAAATTTGTGAAATCAGGTTTATCATCATTTTTCATGAACTTATTTCTGGCTCATGACATTGCACATGTTTTAGTTGCTCTCATTTAGAAATGGACACAGTTAATTACAGGAGCTACTCAGTCTGGGAAGAAAATGTACTTGTCTGTGCATTATTTTGTTGATCACATTAATTATGTTACACCTGCCAACCACTGTGACATCAGATACCCAGAAATCCTCTTAATAACATTTCAAAATATGTGTTGAGCAACTCTGTAACTTAGAAGATCAGGTGCCCTGCTTTCCATAACTGGGCCCTTAGCACATTCACCACAACTGCAATTCAAAAAGTTCGTTTCTGCGTTTGCTTAGCAGTTCCATTGAGTGAATGCTTCTTTACTCTCTCTTTCTGCGTATGTTTCTCTAGCCCAAACGTTTGTGCTAATGTGTGTCATCACTGTACTCATTTTGTAAGCAATACAGAGGCATATCATCAAGGCAATACAATAATTATCGCTCAGCGCTTTTAGCGCGAGGATAATTGTCGCCGGACAACTCTGAATTTTATTGCGGAGATAGTGAGCTATCAGCAACGCTTATCTCCAAAGCGATAAAATTCAGAGCGCAAGCTGCCAAATGTGCGGTTATTGCTGGAAATACAGCGATAATCAGACAAGGTTTGGCGAAAGCTTGCTGATAGGGCAACACATACTTAGCCATGATAACCACCTTACATAGGATATCACGGCTAAGTCAGTCTTGAAGCAGGAGTAAGGAAAGTAGCGATAAAAGAGGTCATCTCTACTTTGCTTGTCGCTCTGCAGGTTAGCGTGCCCATTGATAATTGGAGAAATGTCACTTAGCGACATTTCTCCAGCTATGTCAGGGCAGGAACGCCCACTTTGCATCTCATTAGAGAGGCAAAGATGGGCGTTGGGGGAAAGGGCGAAAATGCAAGGTTTCACGCGATAGCGTTAGCTTGCTGATTAAGTGATAAAATTATCGCTGCTTTGTGTCTGAAAACGGACGCTAAAGCGGTGATAATTTGATCTCCAGGGCTTGATGATATGCCCCACAATTTGTCCACACAAAATACTATGGGCCATATGCATCAGCACATTTTCCCATAGACACAAAATGGGAAAACCCCTTTGCTGAAGGTAGCCCTTTAAGATAGTGCACGAAAAATGGAATTTCAGTTACTTGTAAGAAGTTTATTAGAACATTTCTCTGTTTCCAAATGAAGTACATAATGCTAAAAAATGAGCAAAACCATTACTAAAATAGTTTTGACAGTTATCAATAAAAAACACTATTTTTAATTATCCATACCATACATCTTTTAAAACCCATCTTTAGTTAAGGTAATAACAATAACAAGAATAACAATCTTATATGTAAATGCATTTTTAATTGGATTTAGCATTGAGGTCAAGGTAGTGGACACTAAAGTTAGCTTTAACCCCTCTATAATAACTTTTCTACTTGCATCTACCCACCTCATCATTGTGGCTTCAAGGGAACTTCTTAAGAAAAATCTTGCTTCAAGGGTACAACAGAGGTGAGACCGAAAGAAGAATGAAAAGATGCCCCCTGTTTCCCTTGAGTACTTTAGAAACACCCAAACGTGTACAAGGATGTAGTAGATTATGCGGAGAACTAAGACCGTCAGCCACCTCTCAATGCACTCCCCCGCACACACCCGACCTCTCCTTAACTACTCCTTCTCCAAGAGCTGGTCAGTGCATGTGGCATTGCAGCCAAAAAACCACCAAAGAATTCCTGAGAATGCACATTTGTTTATCTGCCTGTGAGGCATTCGTCTTCAGTCATAGCCCCCTTCATATTCTCACCAGCTGCTCCTGGGGATTGTTGCATGCAGGGATGTTTCACCATGTCTCATAGTGGCTATCTGGCATCAAGGCCTGCTGGTCGCCATGGGTACCCACATACACATCAGCACAATCCCCCTGGTGCTCCTGCTGTAAGCTGGATCCTTTTCCTGGCAGCTTGATTTGTTAAATAACCCACAGTTTCTGAGAGGACTGAATCTATATTTTCTCGGCCCTGATTCTCTTGTCTCATCACAGTCCGCAGAGAAACTGCAATTAAGCAAAGATTACTGGGAGATACAGCTACTGGCCCAGAGAATGTATGGGGGGCTAGAACGTGTTAAGCGGAAGAAAATAACCTCTTTGATCATCCTTTCAGCAGCTTCATTAGCACAAGAGAGGACCGCAAATCCAATATCCAATCCAACCTCTGGCTTATCCAGGTGAGGCTGTTCAGTCCAATTTCTAGGCAGGTACATTTTTTGGTATGTATTTTTATTTATTTAAAAAAACATAAAGTAGTGGCTCCACATAGACATTACCACCAAATAAATAAATGAATACAAATATTCTGTAGGAGTTCAAAAAACTGCGAAATCTGCAACAATTGTCAACATCCTGTGATTCTGGGTAAATCACTTAATCTCCTGTGCCTAACCCAAAAAAAGGAATGTGTTCTTCTGTAATGCAACTGGTGCTCATGTAAAGCGCTCTGATTCCTGATACCTTCGGGTCAAGTTTGCGCTATATAAACCTCTGGAAAAAAAACACAGGTGCACATTCATTAAAACTGTGTACAATTAAAAGGCAACTTCAGACATATGTTGCCTATTTAAAAAAATATGTCCATTCAATTCGGTAACCGTGTTAATACACATATTACCAATTCACAAATTCTCAAAACAGTTAACACTTCTATAGTACCGCACTAGGAAGGCCTCGTGCCTCCTCTCCCTATTCGAACTGACAGTAGAATTAGACCCATAGAGACTCTTTGATATTCCATGAGCTGTTCCAGAGAGGTGCACAAGCGTCTCTAGCAACTTTAGTACAACCATTCATAAATTAAAGAGTGACATTGTGCTTAAATAAAAGGTGAGTTTGTCCATGTCAAATTCTAAATCGCTTGTATGGTAATGATGTATAGACCTAATACTATCATCAAAATGAAGTCCCAAAGACCATATTTACAATTTTAAAAACAACATAAAAAAGCTCTTTAACCTATAGCAAACATTAACTGATGGCGGATTCATAAAATCATAAGTAATGCCTCCTCATAGGTTGCACTGGCACACCTTATACACAATGGTGCAATATATTTGTTTCTCACTGACTCAAAAACACAGGACACAAACTAAATCCTGCATCAAGGCGTTACAAAACCGACAGCTTGATACCACCCTCTTTTGCCCAGCAATTCACATCTATTTGGAGCAGACCAAGTTTAAACTTGTTTTAAATGCTCTGTACCAGAGGCTCTAAATTGTCTCTCAATTAGAACTGCATCACACAATGTGTTACGAATAAACAATTAATTAGTAATTCTGAGATACCACAACAATCATCCTGTTGGACCTGGCCCTTTCTGCAGGGTCATCCTCTGACTTTTTGCCTGCCTCCTTCTATTTTTGCTAAATTCATTTTAGTTGGCCTTAGGACTCTGTGTACTTTACCACTACTAAACAGTGCTAAAGTGATTGTGCTCTCTACTCAAAACCTGGTAACATTGGCTTATTCCCAGTTGGCATATTTAATTTATTTAGTCATCCCAGGTAAAGTGCACTATATGTGCCCAGGGCATGTAAATGAAATGCTACTATAGGGCCTGTAGCACTGATTATGCCATCCACTTAAGTAGCCCTTCAAACATGTCTCAGGCCTGCCATTACATAGCTTGTGTGTGCAGTTTTAACAGCCATGTTGACCTGGCAAAATAAACCTTTTGTCACACCCAATCCTTCCTTTTGTATACATATAAGTCACCCCTAAAGTAGGCCCCAAACAGCCCCTAGGGCAAGGTGTGGTGTATTTCAAAAGTTGGATATGTACTTTTTCTTTTTACATATCCTGAGAGTGAAAAACTCTTAAATTCATTTTTCACTTTTGCAAGGCTTATCTCTCCCACAGTATAACATTGGAGTAGCATTATTACATCTTATAAATGTAATTTTCAAATAGGAAGATATCACTAGTTCATATTTGATGTCTCTGGAATCCTAATTTAAATTCCTAAGTTATGGTGAAGTCAAATGTTAAATTGCACTTCTGAAAATGCCACTTTAAGAAAGTTTGCATTTTGTCGCCTCAGCTATTAGTGGCTTGCAGCTTGTCTTTGGTCACATGTCTGGGAGTAGTTGGGATTTGGGAATTCCTCCTAGCCAGCCACATACAATGTGAGCTTAGGTGTGATTGGTGGTCCATCACTGGCAGGATGGGGGGGGGGGGATTTGGCCCAGCCTCACTTACACCTGACAAGCCTGTGTCCTGTCTCCACACAAAGGACACAAAGGACTGCATACCCCATATAGTTAGTCTGGAGCCAGGGGCAGGAAAATAGGTCATCTGGCACTTCAAAGGCATGCCTCTGGAAGCTTCTCCCCACTTTAAAGGCACAACTGTATAGGAAAGAAGGACCTCGGGCACCACCACTTCAGTATACTTCTGAACCTGTGGATGCTTTGCAAGGAAGAAGGACTGTTGTGCTGCTAAAAGGACGCTCACTCTGCTGGACTCCAGCTTTGCTGTGCTGACCTGCTGCCTGCTGCCTACTTGCCTGGGTAAGAAGAACTGGACCTGCATCTCTTGAAGCCAGAGTGACTGCAAGGACTAGTTGTTTGGCCTCCTGATCTGAAGCCTTAAGGACATACCCGACTTCCAATAACCTCATATCTGCATCCGTACTCTGTTGTCTGTGAGCCTACCCTGTCAACTGGTGCCACCCCAGCCCTGGAGCCTAGAAAGGGCCTAGGAAGTGTATTTAATGTGCCTGCCATCCACTGTGGATCCAGCGGAGCCCACGCATCTAATCTGCGCTGCGGAGCAACTCCGAGCAGAACAACTCATCTTCGATGCCGCGTGAATTGGACCTGTTGCAAGGACTCGCATTGCTGCCGCAGCCTGAATCGCCTTTTAGAACCTCCACTGCGCAACACACCCTCGCTACAAGCACTTGCATTTCTCAGTGACTGCAGTCTCGACGACAATTTCTGATGCCAAATCGCAGCCTCTCAGCTCTTCTGACCCAACGCATCACCCCAACTGATTGCTATCCCTGATGCCAGACTTTGCATCGCAACCCCGTCGACGGGATCCTCAACACAATAGAACCTCGCACCTCAGTCTCATTGCACCTCGTAACCAAGGGATTGCCTCAGCTGCACAACGCATCTTCGATACGGGTCCACACAACACAGTGCAAACCAGTATTGAAGGTACCCTGTTCAGCAGGCTTAAGCGGGTCCATGTACCCGGCCCCCACTCCATCACGGTCGGGCTGAAATTGTGACTTTGGCCCGGTTCGGTGAGACCAGATATCCACAGTTGGCGCTTTCTGCTTTTTGGTGCTATTTTAACTGAAAACTTTAAAATTCAATATCTCCGACTCTAATAACTGGATTTTTGTTGATTTGGTCTTGTGTACTTTATAAAATTAAGTTCTATCTTTTCTAACCTGGTGAGGGATCTTTTTGTGTGGTGTGTTCACTGTTTTAAACGTTGCACAAATACCGTACACATGGTCTCCAAGATAAGCCTGTCTGCTCTGTCCCAAGCTACCAGGGGGTTCAGTACAGGTTAATTTGGACTTTGCTTGTGCCTCACCCTGATTACGATTGTGGTTGCTGCTTGACCAGATCTCACACTCCAGTCAACCTGTAATCCAATGTCTTTCAGATCCAGGTCACTTGATGATATTTCAGCATTATCACCTTTTTCAATCTCCAAGTCAACACTTAAAGTGAGTTGAATCCAAAAGTGTCTTCCATGAGGGTCAATCAAAACCCCTTTTTCAGTGAGGAAGAATATGAAGCCTACCTTTAACAACCATATTTTGGAGGCCTTGTTATTTTTTTTAAAGAATTGGCAGGGTTTATAGTTGCATCCTACTAAGATTAAATCTTATTGACACAAATCAGAAATGTTTAGGTTCCTGACAAAACTCTGGATCGCTGGCCTATTATTCCCCTAAGTAAGGAAAGACAAATATTTGACAGGTTGAATACTTGTTCTTCTTTAATGGTTTTAGGTACCTTAGTAATCACTAAGAAGATCAATTACGAGGAGGAGCTTCAGGCGCATCCGAGATGGCCGCGTGAGCACAGGACTCCCAGGACCCTCGCCGCCTTCCGCATCTATCCTGAACGAAATCCTGATTACGAAGACGGGTTATTGGAGATGAAACTCAGCTGATAGACTAGCTGCTTTCAAAAAGTGATTCGGACTTCGGGAACCGCCACTACGACATCCTGAACTTTTGAGGCCCACCCCATGGCGACGCCTGGGCTCGAGTCGTTGAGACGCCCAGGCAGTAGTTGAACAACAATGGCCGCGGGGCTCTGCTCATTGCCTTGGAGTCGGTTTTGCTTTTGGGTCTTTGGCATTATCCTATCTTAAGATCGATCTGGTTGCCCGAGGTCTAGCCGAACTCTGTGAATCCACTGTGTGCCAACGGTCGCAAGTGTTTGTGTGCTGAGTTGCTGGTGCCTGCTTTTGAAGACTCCGGTGTGTTTGACCGCGAAGGGCCATTTTCACCCGGTCTCACAGGCCCAACATGGCGGGCAGGCCCGATAACGAGAAGCAAAAAACCAAGACGCCTCTTCGGGGGGAATCATCCAAACGAATGTCATGGATCGATATACCCATCCCAAGGGGTCCCCCAGTGGTACGAATAAGACCCTGGAAGAGGCAAAGGAAGACCCGGCTGCGTCGATCGATTTGACTCTACAGGATGTCATGGGCGCCATTGCTGGTATTAAGACTTCCATTGGCCAGCAATATGAGGCTCTCGCCTTTAAGCTCGACACCGTGGCCATTGACGACAATTTGATTAGAACGGACTTATCAAAGACTAATGAGAAGGTCAAATCCTTAGATCTGAAGACCTCCAGCCTCACGACCGATGTGTCCGACTTACAGACGGAGGTCGGAAATCTGCGATCCTCCAATGATCTCATGGCTCGTTGACTTGAGGATTTTGAAAATAGGGCCAGACGCAATAATGTACGTATTATTGGGGTCCCTGAAAATCGGAAACTCCCGCTGCAGATCTCCTTGTTGAGGATCTCATCCTAAATTACCTCGCCCCCAAAGGCTAAGTAAACTCTTTGCTGTGGAGCGTGCACACCGAGTGCCGGGTGGGAAGCCAAAGCCGGGTGCCCCTCCGAGGCCGATTATCGCCAGAATTTTCAACTTTAGAGACAAAGATGCTATCCTGCAGGCATCGCGGGTGGGCGGCCCAGTGAAGTTTGAAAACACAACGGTGAGCTTCTACCCAGACTTTACCCAGTTCGTTCAGAGGCAGAGGATGGGGTTTCAGGGAGTGAAGCGACGGTTGAGAGACATGGGCTTGAAATACGCCATGCTATTTCCAACCAGGCTCCGTGTCGAATACGAGGACCGGACGTTTTTCTTTGATCGTCCCGAGGGAGTGAGTGACTGGCTGGATACATTACCAATGCGGAGCGATCGAACAGAACACTCGGATGGAGCGGAGGGTGGCCTGCCGGAGCAAGAATAACAATGACAATGTGGTTCCTGATAACATAACATACAGCTTGGTTTGACATCTTTCATACTTATGGGATTGACGGTGGCACACCCGAGGGCGGTGGGGGGAATGTGGCTCTTTCCTCCTCTGGGTTTCTTTTAGTATACTAGTTTAATGTTAGGGCGACAGGCACACTGCAAGTTGGGGTGGCTTTTGAGTCTAACGCAGGGGTGCAGGGTGGGGGGTATTGTAACGGACCCAAGTTGGGGGGTGGAGGGGGGAGTTTGGGTATGTTTTATTTTCTCTCAAGGCAACGTATTGTTTTATTTTTGGTTCTGGTTACTGTGTTTGCTATGGGGCGGTTTCTGCATTCATTTCCGGGATGGGGGGTACTGGGTTGAAACTACTGTGTTGGAATGTCAATGGGTTGGGGGATAGGATAAAGCAGGGAGTAGTGTTGCAACTGCTGAGACGCCTCTCCCCTGACGTTGTGTTGTTGCAGGAGACGCACTTGATTGGAAACTCTTGTCACGCTATGAATCGGGGAGGGTATCGTCTCGCTGCACACTCTTGGTTCACTACTGGTTCTAGCGGCGCAGGAATCCTAGTCAAGAACTCTCTGCCCTTGGAAATAGACAACATGATCCTTGATGCCAGGGGGCGCTACGCTGCTCTCACAGGGAGGTGGGAGGGGAGGACTGTCTCGTTGATTTCTGTATATGTCCCGCCTGGTCTACAGACCTCGACTTTTGCTGATCTTGGGCGTGTGGTACTGGGACTTCCGGATGGTATCCTGGTTATGGGCGGAGATTTCAATTCGGTTGTCTCCGGTAGTGTAGATCGCTACCCCCCCAGAGACCTCACTAGGTCACAGTCTTGGTTAAGTGGGTTTTTGGAGACACTGGGTTTGGTAGATTGTTGGAGGTTGATGCATCCGGGACAAGTACAATACAATACACCTTCCACTCTGGTGCCCATGGCAGTCTCTCTAGACTTGATTATGTTTTGATGCCGGCGGCACAGGCCTCCTCTGTCAGGGAAATTAGGCATCTGGCCCGGGGTATATCAGATCACTCCCCACTGTGGCTCCAGATCGGCACTAGTATGGGTGCCGAGGGACGAGTTGCCCCGTTCAATCCCTGGTATCTTCACAACCCCAAAACTCGTGCTGAGTTGATTAAGTCCTTGGATCAGTACTTTGCTGGGAACGAGGGATCTGTGTCCTCTTCCGTGCCACTGTGGGAGGCATTTAAGACAGTCATTCGAGGACAGGCATTATTGTTAATCGCTGGAGCCAAGAAAAGTAAAAATGAGGAGGTGGTCCGTTTAGAGACTGAAATAACTGTACTAGAATGGGATTTGGAACTAGATGTGACTTGTGACAAGCTTCATGCCCTTAGCCTCAAACAACTTGATTATAGGGCCCTAGTAACGGATGCCGCTAAAGTCATGAGTAGAGAGCAGCAGGGCAGACTGTATGATGTGGGAGATAAGGCAGGGAAGCTCATTGCTTGGCTGGATAAAAAGGAGAGGGCGAGTCGTGTGGTGCCTGTGATTGAGAAACCTGATGGAGTGTGTGTGACTGACCCGACTGAGATTGTCGAGTGTTTTGCGGAACATTTCCGGAATGTGTATTCCCCAGTCTCTAATAGACCGGAGGAAGACTCCCACCTGTTGCTGCGTGACATTGCATTTAAGCATGGGCGAATTTTGCGAATCTGGCGTTCGCGAATTTGCGGATTTGCGAACTCGCAATCTGCAAAATCCGCGAATTTGCAGATTTTTTTTTGTGTTCGCAAGGATTTCTGACAGTTCGTGAGGGTTTTGTACCAGTTCGCAATTGCGAACTTACATGTCGGCTCGCAACGGTCGCAATTATGTTTTTTCTACGTCTGGTTCATCATCACAGGTTCCCAGCACCCTCTGTTTCACCACTGCCACCCTCTGTTTCACCCATGCCACCCTCTGGTACATCAATGCCACCCTCTGGTTCATCATCACTGTAGATTATGGGGGGGAAAAGCAAGCACACCTGCCCTGCTTCAACTGACATGAATTCATTTGGGGTTAATTTATTAATGTGTCACTGTTTTAAAATTCCAGTCTGCACCTGCTTCCTTATCTGTAATTTGCTTTCTGTTGCAGTGCAATTTTTTTTTCCAGGACCTTTGTGGCCTACTTGTAGCTATTCTATGATACGGCTGTGAGGGTCAGAGCAGGGTCATACAATTGTTGCAACTAGCAACTGAACTCTGGAGGGGCCCCAGTCAGGAAGCACTACAGGGAATGGTTACTAATGATGAATTTGAACTTTTGCACCTGCTGCTGAGTGCTTTCAGTTTAGCAAAACTCGTTTTTCTGCAGAACAGCAAATGTAATGCCAACAAATTTACTTGTGAAAGTTTATTTCTAATCCAAAAGTGATCCAAAGAAAGTCAAAAGGCCTCAAATCCAAAAAAGGGCAGGCAAATGTCAACCTGAGGAGTTATTCTGATAAAAATCAGAAGGTCTATGCTGCTTGCTAGTGGATTTCTTGTGCAGAATTGCAAATTGTGTAATTTCGCGCGTGCGAGATTGTTGCTGCCCGCCGCACCTACATTTTCGCAATTGCGAACTTACACCGCATGACGCAAAATTGTATCACCAAGAAAAAAAAATCCGCTGCGTGCGAATTTGCGGATTTTCAGTAAATTCGCGAGCGTTTGCGGATTGCGAATTTACCGAAAATCCGCAAAATCCGCGAGCGGAACGGATTTTCCGCCCATGCTTAATTGCATTGCCTCGCCTGCCAGATTCAGATAGGGACCTAATGGAAGCTGCAATGTCAGCTGATGAGGTGGCCCTCGCTATTTGCTCGGTGCGCTCGGGCAAGGCTATGGGCCCTAATGGTCTTCCCATCGAACTCTACAAGTTGTGCCCTGACAAAATGGCGCTGTATCTCCGTGATATGTTTCTAGAGTCGCCAGACATCGGCTCCCTTCCTCGTGATCAGCGTCTTGCTACCATCGTTGTGATCCACAAGGAGGGGAAACCGCTGGATCGCTATGCGTCCTACAGGCCCATTTCGCTCTTAAACGCCGAACCAAAGATTCTCACTAAGTTGCTGGCAAACCGCTTGATAAAAGTAATTAGTGACTTGATTCACCCGGATCAGTCCGGCTTAATCCCACACCGCAATACAGCACATAACCTGAGGCGCTTGCACGGCGTTCTCGCGAGGGCTGTGTCGCTGCGTGAGCCGGCCATTTTGGCTTCCTTGGACGCTACGATGGCCTTTGATACGGTAGAGTGGCCCTACCTCTGGGCCGCTATTGCAAAATTTGGTTTTGGTCCCGGTTTCATCGGCTGGGTGAAACTTTTGTATGAGGAACCATTGGCGCAGGTGGTAGTGAATGGTCGAGTGTCTAAGCCTTTTGTTCTTGGGAGGGAACGCGGCAGGGCTGTCCGTTGTCCCCACTTCTTTTCGCCCTTGCCCTGGAGCCTCTGGCTGCCTGGCTCCGATGGGAGCCTTCGATGAAGGGTATTCAGTGGACCCCGGAATTCGAGGATCGTATATCGCTTTATGCAGACGACATTTTGTTGTACCTCACGTCCCCTCGTAAGTCGTTGAATGTATTGTTTGATGTGCTCACCTCGTTTGGAAGGAACTCCGGCCTTGTGATCAATTTGACCAAGTCCTGTGTGTATGTGCTTTCGGGTGATACCCCTCCACTACCGTGCGGATGCCCCATCCAGGTGTAGCAGATGGGATTTAAGTACTTGGGGATTTTCATAACTTTAGATCCTGTGGCTCGTTACGATTGTAATCTGCTTCCTCCTCTTCAGAGGTTAAAATCTGACGTGGCGGGTAGGCTCAGGCTACAGCTTTCACCACTTGGGCACGCAGCTCTTTTTAAAATGATGTCATTACCGCGATTTCTATACGCGCTCCAGAATTCGTTTGATGTTGTTCCGGCGAGTTATTTTCGGTAGGTGGAGAGTCTGCAGAGAAAATTGATCTGGGATGGACGCTCGCGTATTGCCCTCGCCAAGCTCACACTTCCCTGGTATGACGGAGGTATAGCACTTCCGGATATCAGGCGATATTATTGGGCCTCACAGTTGGGAGCGATTAACCATGGAATGTATGGACCAGCCTCTAAACCTGCATTCGAGATGGATAAGTACTTGTTACCGGGTGGGGACTATAACAGGGCCCTTTATTCTAAAGCAGCGGGAAGGGAACTTTTGGGACCCACCAAGATAGCTGTACGAGTGTGGCATGATGCGAATGCGGCAACGGGATGGAAGGATCAACTGACCCGCGCGACTTCGCTTTACGCATCTGAAAGACTGGGTTGCCTATGGAAGACGAAAGGCTTTGAAAAGTGGGATATGATTGGTATTAGTAGGGTGAGTGATCTGTGGGTCAAGGGTAAAGTCAAGACCTTCGAGGCACTGAAGGTAGAGTATGAGCTGAGTGATAGGGAATTCTTCCGTTATGCACAGATTACCCACGCATTGAGTTCGGTTTTTCCTGAGGGTACTGACATCCCCGAATCCTCCCCACAAGAAGATCGGGTGCTTGACGGATACGTGCCCGACAGCACTATTTCTTTGATATATAAGAAATTGATCAATAATCAAACGGATCTGTTGGTGCGGCTCAGGGAGGTTTGGACCAGCGATGGTTTAGAGTTGGATGACGAGGACTGGCAGTCGGCGCTATCCTCGCCTAAGGAGGTCGCGATTCCGGCCCGTCTCCGACTCGATCAACTTAAAATCCTACACCGGACATATGTAACTGGCCCGCGCTTGATTCGTATGGGTTATTCAGTGGACGGGTTATGTAGGCGTGGTTGTGGACTGGTTGGAACCTTCCTTCATATAATTTGGGAGTGTCCGGGGGTGGTGGTGTTCTGGAATCGTGTACATGCTGTGATGGAAAGAGTCTTGGGTGTGGCATTATTGAACACAGATCCGAATGTATTGTCCTATTGCCTTGTATCTAAGTTCTTTTTCTTTAATAAAATAAAAATTATTTAAAAAAAAAAGAAGATCAATTACTATTGGTCAAAGCTAGAGATACCCTACCTCATGGCAGACATTCAGCACAGAAATCACTTCAGGAAAGAGGAGGACAAATGTGTTATTTCTACCATGCCAAGGTGGCATGGCAGATCTGTCATCGCTTTCGTTGTCTGTTAAGTTAGATCAAAATCATGGATTTATCTCCAGGCCACTTAGAGCAAATGCACTCTACCCTCTGAGAGTTTTCTTCGAAAATGCGAGACACATAAGGAATGACACTACAGGAGCCGCCCTTAAATGGAAAGAAGCCACCTGATTTGCCCATGAACGATATTTTTAATCAATGGTAGAACCCTCCACTTGGTCTAAAAAGAATTAATGAAACCTGTCCTCATGGCAACAAATGGTAACTCTCAAATTCTATAGATGATGGTACAGGCTGAAAATGTTTTGTTTATTCTACATTCTTAACCAACTTTTGTTGAAACCCAGACTACTTGTTTAGAAGCAACTGTTCAATTTCTTTACATATGTGTTTCCATTCAGATGTACCGAAGGAGGCTCTACTTAAACTTTTTGGAGAATATTTCTTCAACTTCTGTAAGATGTCCGGCTATGACAGAATGCTCCGTACATTGGGTGGAAATCTCTTGGAGTTTATTGAGAATCTTGATGCCCTTCATAGTTATCTTGGATTGTCTTACCAGGTACAGTATAGTATACTTTGTCATTTCAGTAGACCATGATTTCACAGATTACATGCAACTGATGAGATTTCAAAAGGTTTCATTATTTTAGTATGATCATTGGCTTGGTTGAATTAGCTACTCTTTCTTGATTTGAGTATCTAAAACTCTTATGACCACCATCAAAAAGGTGCATACCACAAGACAGGAAATAAGCGGTCTACCAGCTAAACAAACATATGTCTCTAACAAGTTTTAGCCTTTTTTCAGTTGAGTTGCAAGTATCTAGGAGCTGCTGCTCTTTCCTTTCTGTGGTCGTGGGTTACAACCTTTGGAAACTATATATTATACTGGGGACCATTTGCAAGTTTTAAAGGATTTTTATATTATTTTCATAGAAAGTAAATTCTGGGAGTCCAACATTCATTACATTCAAGAGCCAATCAGATGTGGTTCTGAAGCTGAAAGTAACTATCAAATGTCAGTGTGTGTGAACAGTGTGGTGAATATTCTGCACATGCTTTATGCAATCACTCTGATTAAAGGGTGCCAACTTGCTGATCCATTGCTCCAAGCAGTATACTTTGGTGGGCGGAAGCAAAATGTGAATGACAATTTAACGCACCAATGGATGAAGCCCGGTGATCGAAATCCTTGTATGTATATTTATTTTGAGAAAGATATAGTCTGGCAACACAGCTAAAGCTGCCTCAAAGGTCAGACGTGAAAAGGAAACAAACCCCACCAAATTTAATTAAACCAATTAACCCTCTCCTATTTGAACCATTATAGTCAGTCATTGTGTCATTGTCTCTCAATTGCCTATTATGATAATATGTGAGATTATATGTAACCAAATACCTATCTACACTGTGCAACATAGTGTAATAACAAATCACTGTTAGAGGCCTTTTGGGTTTAACAAGTGTTGGTCACAATAAATACGCCAGACCTACAGCATTTTACAGAACATTTCATTATTAACAGGCAAGCCCTGTGGTACTTGGCATGCATTTTCCCTGAGTTCCAATCAGGTCTACGGGTGTTATCACTGGATTGTCCCAATACCCAGCTCAGGCCTACTGTACTGAGTGTAAACTTTCCCACAAGGCATCCAAAAATTACAAACGTGTACAAAATTACAGTTGGATAAGCAACAAACTATCTCTCCTAAGAGAGCCTAGTAAGGATTTTTGTAGTGCATATCTTCTATGCTAAAGGTTTGTTCAAGTGGGTCACCAAAACCCTTGCATTGTAAGGTAATCTGTGAGGTTCTATGTAACAGAATACCTATTCTGTAGTCTTTACTATAGAGGGAAAACAATCCACCCTATTGGCTTTAACATATGAAACATATCATTTTCATAATAAATATATCAGACCTACTGCCTTTATCATAACTTTTCATAATCAACAGATCAGGCCACTAGTCATGATAATTGGCCTGCCACCATTACCAACTCAGCCCAGCAGTACCGATTATAAGTTTGTCACAATTCTAAAAGAACAATACAACCACTCTTTTCGTGGAAGCACACAACTTCAGTCCAATCAAATCCTATACTGAGGAATACCTAAGTGAGTGAACACTAAGCCCTACTTCAGTAGCACCCTGAAAGTTCGTTGTTATGGATGACTTTAGGTCCAGTGATTGCTGCGCTGGCGAGGCAGACCTAAAAATACATGTAGATTAGTGAACCTAGGCATTCCATACTGCTCTCAAAAGCACAACTGTGCCCTAAAGTTTAAAGTTAATGATGGAAAGGAAAGAGCATCTATTCTGCTGCAACAGAGAAAACATGTAAATCTGCTTAAGACAATTTAACAGCATTACAATGTCATATGTGTCCCCTAAAAGTTGAAGCTTAATCCCATTATAAGTTTGATACTTTATGTATGTTGGCGATTCCATTCTAGACTGCCATAATACTGCCGGCTCATGCAGCTAAACAAACAAAATGATCACAGCTGGAGGGGAAGCACTATTTCTGAGGTAGCAAACAACTTACGCCCAATCAAAACACGTAGTCGTGTCCATCAACATATGGACATAACTTAAGCCCTTTTTTGTGGTAATCCTGAAAGCTCTTTTTCTAGGTTGTTTGTATATGGTGTGGTGACAGCTGTGTTGTCAAACCAGACCTATAAACCGGGTCAAAATAGGCAAACCTGTTGAATAATTATTGGAGTATGTATATTTTTATAAAACTGCTTACTTTTGTTATTTTGAATTTTGTGTGGTTTTCAAAAGTGCCCTATTCCTTGGCATGTCGTGATCTATCTGAAAACAAACAAGCTATTTATGGAGCATTTGACTCGCAGGACCAACAAACAAAGGAAATCACTCTTTTAAACACAAGATATAAAAGAAAACATCTCCATATATGAAAACTACCTGTTAATAGCAATACCATAAATAAAGCAAAAGAAATTATATTTCTCTTATGCTTGGTCTCTGATTTTAAAGCAAATTTAAGTCCCATAAATCTGGATAACGAGCATTGAAACCCTCCTGTGCTCACAACCTTTTCTATGTGGTGTGCCATGACTTTACCACTGGTTTTGAAAGTGATGGGTATGTGGTACCAGGTTGGACTGAAGGTAGCCTCATCCTAATATGAAAGAGGGGTCTCTGTCAGTTTCAAAATGATTTCCCTTCTCCATTCCTTGGGCTAGATCTTTGTTCACTTGCTGCTAGTGTATTTAATGACTTGATTGGAAGAACGGGAGATTTTGGGCCGGATGTACAACCCTATTTTGCATGCGCAAACAGGTTTGTGACCAGTTTGCGCATGCAAAATCTAATAGAGCCAAGTACAATGCCTATTTAGAGAGTTTGCGACTCGCTAAATAGGAATTGTGAGTTGCGATTAGGAAGGGGAATTCCAAGGGCTTCCCTTCCGCAATTGCGGTTGCAAAACACTCGCAATTTACTGCCGTCTTCAAGAGGGTGGTAAAGCACTCTCAAATGGGAAGGGGTCCATTCTACAAGATTTCACTGTGCCACTTCTAGGATGCCACTGCGTCAAATTCTTACTCCTGCTTGAAGCAGGCGTAAGGAGTGACGCAGCACAATGAGGATAGGCCTCCCCCTACATTGCTGGAGTTGCGTCGTGCTTGCGACACGACTCCAGAAATGCGTGACTTTTGCGTCAACAGATACGTCAGAATTTCTGACGCATCTGTCAATCCTTGCGCCATGGTGCGCCATATTGTAAATACGGCGCATCCATAGTGGTGCAAGGGTTTCTTAAATGGGCGCAGGGAAAGTGGCGCATCTTCCCAGATGTTGCACTTTCTTGTAATTCTGCCCCATAGAGTTCTGCACATCACAGATAGCTATGCTTCTGTAAATTGCATTCCCATACAGAGCTGGTAGTGTCAGGCGATGGCGATAGAGACTATAACCACAGTCTTGATGTTATCTGTGGCTCAGCTCACTTAGCACTTAAATAAATTGAAGAAACAAATGTAAACTGGGAATCCCTGGCTCACATTTGGTAGTTTGCCTAAAATGGCAATGTTTTCCTCACTGAGGATGCGCATGATGTATGTGCAATAAGTCTAAGGTCGATACCGTTAAGAAATCAAGAACTTAAAAGGTCAAAGATAAGAAAAAAGTTAGAAAATAATAATAATAATGAAATCAAACCACAAATAATTCAAAACAGTCCTCAGGAAAGCATTTTAAAAATGTGTTCAGTGTTATTGAAAAGGGGAAATGCAAAGAAAGTTTGGAAAAAGGTATTGCATGTAGTTGACAAATAAGTAGGCACACATTGTAGCCAAATCATAAGGGGCCACAGCTAGGCAAAAGCTGGCAGTTTGATTTTACTGAAAGTTTGGACCACTGAATTTAAGAACTTTTCTGGACATTGAAAATTTTCAGTGGGCGGAGCATGGGTGCTGTAGCTCCAGGTTTTCAGATTTTAATAATAATAATAACCTTTTCGGTGCTCATGACGACTCCCGGCCGTCATGAGTCACGGTAGGCGTGTGCTCATGGCGGCCGGGAGCCGTCCGAACGTTGCCGCTCCTCCCACACACTGTTAATTCCCCGCCTGAGCGGGAGAATTAATCAGTGGGCAGAGCTCAGACGGCTCCTGGCCGTCATGAGCACACGCCAACCGTGATTTATGACGTCCGGGAGCTGTCATGAGCACCCCAGTGCCCCCCCCCCCCGCACCGCGGCGGAATTCGTGCCAAAGGGGTTAACAGTAATAATAATAACAATAATAATAATGATGTTGATGACGATGCTACCAAAAACAGAACAACAATATCAATGTTGTTATTATAATTAATAATAACCATCATCATCAGCATGATAAACCACCCTAAAAGAGTAAAGAGTTAGAATGATAATTGAAAGTTGAGTAATAAACTTCAATCAGCCCAAGGGATTTCCATCTGCAGTTTATTTATTTCGGAGTTTGTGTGTGAAACATATTGACTACATCGAGGGCAAACATTTGGACTCTGTAGATAGACCCTCAGATCACAGACTTCTTGGTGTCTCAGTACTTTACCAAAATCCAGAAACAGATGAATGATGCAGCAATATTTGATAAGTGAGATCTTCTCGACAGAGTGACTCTGTTGCTTGAGACAGGTAAAGTATTTAGGTTACTGAATGGAATTCCAAGTTGCTAAGGTGTTGGTGAGCCGAAGAGTGAAAAGGATAGAGAGAGGACATTAGGACCAGCTGCTGGAGAAAATAGCTTAATGTTCTGAAATAGCAAACAACTCTATTATAATCAAACATTGCACAAGGTTTAGAACTGGTAATATTATCACGAGTGGTTGTTTGATGCGTATTTATATGTTGGCCTGCATAAATGGCGAATACCCACACAACTCTGTCAGCTAAAAGCTTCTGATAATAATGGAAGATGAAGGGTACCGCCAGATCCCTTCCTGGCATCACCATTGCCACTCCAGCTCTTGTCAGATGAGCAGATACCTACAAAAGAAACCCCACTCCTTGAAACAACAATAGCACCAGTTATGAGCAGGTCTAATAATTATTCTGGGAATTCAGATTCTGATCACATAAAAGTGGAACAATCGGAATGTTGTCACCAATTTCAGGTCTGTCGTCTATTTCTTCATGTTCTGGGATTCTTCCCCCCAAAGTCATCTGATGAGGTTACCACTTCACCTCTTATTTAGAAGTGGACAGAAATGGGGCAGAGTGGTAAAAAGTACTGTAATGGGATAAAAAGACTTTTTATTCCATTCATCACGATTAAGAATGGCATCCCGGTATAGAAATCCATACTTCAGTTCTTTGTTGCACACTGAAAGTTGGTATAATTTGGTGGCCTCTGGGGAGACGTTAGTTCATTATTAGCCTATTGAACTCCACAGCCTTCTATCGTGCTTATTAGAACATTGGTATGTTGGGAGCTCCATTGAAAACAATGGCTGGTATGAGCCTGGAGCTCCAAGATTCCAATGTTTCTTTGTTCACAGCTCTGGCTGTGAACAAAGGCTTCAGAGAGCCTGAGGGGATTCCAATCCCCTCACGCTTCCAAAAGGCTTTGTTTTTTTTGTTAGAACATTCGGTCCTCTAGTGACAGAATGTTCTAATAGCCTTATAGCCCTTCGTAGACAGGCTATACCGCTATTAAAGTCCCTCTCCCTTGTTAAAGGCCCTCGCTGAATGCTGGAGAGGGCCTTTAATAGCTGGTATAGTCCTCTACGGCGGGCTATAAGGCTATATTAGGACATTGGAATGTTGGGAGCTCCATTGCAGACAATGGAGTGCTCCCTGCTTCTACGGGCCGGTAAAGGCCCGCAGAGCAACATTCCAATTTTCTACAAAGGCTTCTCGAAGTTCGAGGGGATTTAAATCCCCTCGAGCTTCGAGAACCCTTTGTTTAATTTGTTAGAACATTCTGCCCTTTAGTGGCAGAATGTTCTAATAGCCTTATAGCCCTTCGTAGCAAGTCTATACGGCTATTAAAGTCCTGCAGTTTCGTTAAAGTCCCTCGCCTTCGGCTCGGGCCTTTAACGATTCAGCGGGCCTTTAATAGCAGGTATAGCCTGCTACGGTGGGCTATAAGGCTATATTAAACATGAAAATACTAAAATCATGAATGAAAAATGTTTCTCCTCGCAAAGCTGGTGCAGTTCAAAGTGCCAGGCTTTATGAGAGAAGAAGACCAAAGTCAATGTATCTAAGTAACATTGGGGCATATTAGCAAGAACCTTGTTAAAATCATCGACGTTTTAGCGGCAGGAAACTGCCGCTAAAACGGCGATAATGGGCTTGCTAATATGCGTTGTAGAATTCCAATAGAAGCCCAGGTTAGATGTCCTGCACATCTAACCTGGGCTTCTATTGGAATTCTTGCTAATATGCTCCATTGTGAGCTGCAAATGTCTTCTGAGCTCACATTGTCAACATTGCAGCCTCTTGTGAGTCTAAAAAGACAGCGGTGGCTTTAAAGTGGTGGTCCGCCTCCTTGTGACTCTTAAGAAAATGCATTAATGGTTTGCAGTTGCTTCTGAGCTAGCAAAGTCTTGAAATGCTGTTAAATGCTGTGCCAGTCAGTAATCATTCAGATCATGGTTGCTGTCCCTGCAGGACAACCTCTACTCTGCAAGTGTCAGCTGCGCATTAGAGGAACCTTACAGCGGTCTCCATGGAAGAAACATGCTCCCCTAATGTGCTAATGGTTTTGGGTATTGAGCCCTTTCAAGTGGCAGGGTTTTCAATACTGGTGCTTTGTGGGTGCAGATACCCAAATGGAATTCTGATGACCCTGGTAGGTGACAATCTCTGCCTTCATGGCTATTCACAAGGATTTGCAGATGAAATCCTGCCTCGTGAATATGAGTGGGCAGCATTCGTGTGAATCCCTGTCAACAGCCTTGTTACACTGTGCTGGATTCATACAACTGCCAGAGCACAAAAATAAGACCAAGGCACATTGCAGACTGATGCTTACGTCATCAACTCCCATCTGACATCAGTTTACCCTCTGGCGGCATCTCTGCTTTGCGTGTGTTGCCATATTGATTACTGAAACGTCTCTGATTGCCCCCTTTTGGGGTATGCATATCCACAGCACCCCCTACACCTCTGGCTAGTTTGGTGTTGTGTACCTGCCGACATACTTTAGTCCTAGCGACAATAAATTAATAAATCACAATATAACTTGATAATATAGTGAAAAGAATGAATTGCCCAAAGTATTAAATGTACTTATCTTGACTGTGAGCAGCAAGAAAAGAGGGCTGTTCGCACTTTAGTGGGACAATATACAAAATATTGTAATGCTATTGGATATAGTGTGGATTACGTGTTTTATCCATTGGCTAAGCTGTTGCTAGGCCTCTTGGGATTTGTAGTTCTCACTATTCTTGACTGCTGCTATGCAAATTAAATCAAGATTAGAAAGCACAATAGGAGTCTCTAGTCTTGACATAAAATTCCGATTTGCGCATCTATCTCTCATGCCTCGATCTCCATCACACTGCTTGGGGATGCACCCTAAGACATGATAAGAGACACTCAAGCATGATACTAACATGCTTTGTACATAACGGCGCCCCCCCCCCCCCCCAAGCGCCTTGAGACCTTCTGGGTGAGTAGTGCGCTATACAAATTTCTTGATTGATTGATTGATTACATAGGATGGCAACAATGCAAGGCTCTGATAACTATGCACTTCTCCACAGTGTAGCTAATCATTCGACAATGTGCGTCACCACATAGGTTAGGAAGTGCTATATAAATGTTTTTTAAAAAATGGAAGCCATTTTTATTCTGCTTTTGCGTATCATATTTAGTATTACAATACAATAAAACAGGATGCCTTACATAATACATGTAGGTATTCTGTCCTTGAGAATTAGCCATTCGGAATATGCTGGAATCTGAACTCTGATTAATACATAAATGAGTAATTAATAGGATTTTTTTTTAAGCAACATTCAACAGTAACTGTGAGTCTGGTCTTGTAGTGTGGGCTTGGATAGGGTATCAAGTGTAGCATCCGTGGATGCCACATTGGAGCGCGCCATAGCCAACCCCCTGTGTCGGGGTATCGTAATATATGGGGTAGCTGTGTTAGGTGAGGGGTTTATTCCTCAAAATCTGTATGACATGGATTCAATGGTGGTCTTGTACTTTTCTAAGGCCGGCGAGTGTCATCGCTAGGATCATGCTGAAATGTGTTCAAGAGGTCGCCCCAGGCTGTAGCAAGAGGGCACTTCCATTGGCCACGCATTTCTTCCGGTTGCAAAGGATGGACTCCACCTCGGCCCAGTGCACTATAGTATAAAGGCTATAATACAATGCAATACATCACAACACAATACAACACAATAAATGCAAATAATTTAATTACCATGTAACACCCGCATTTATTTAATGCACTTCCTAATTATATTTTAGGTAAATCCATCTCACCTACAAATTTAAAGTTATCAAATTTAAAGTTGCATTTCCATGCTTTTAGAAAAACTTACAAAAGTGTTTATTGAACTTGCTGATCACAGTTAATGTTCTTGCTTGACAGGAAATGAATGCCCCATCATTCCGTGTGGAAAAAAGATCAGACGGAGCCATGCTGCTGCACTACTATTCGGACAGGCGAGGTCTGTGTCACATCGTTCCAGGTACAGGCGATTCTGTCTTCGGTCACTATTAATTGCCATCACTTAGAAGGTCTACTTGAAAGCCAGTGCTTAATTTGAGATGGTGTTTTCCGGTGCTCAGCACCAGCGCTTTCCTTTAGCACTACTTTAAGACAGGTTGGCATGTGGTGGGCATGGGGAGATTAAGTGGTTTGACTAGAATAGCAGAATGTTAATTCGATTCAAGACTCGAACGGTTCCCAAGCTCTAAGGTCGCCGCTCTTGCCATTAGCCACAACCTCTCCCCACTTTCATGGTTCCATCGTTGGTTCAGTTTTAGGCGACGCTAACAGGAGAAATGGGCTGGCTCAAGCTGCCTCCTGATGAGAGCAACGGCACTTATGTTTTTTAACAAATTAAACACTGCAAACATAGCGTTATATTTTCTTATGATGCCTGCGCCGTTCCCACAACCTTTGACAAGGGTATCAAACATCATAGACTACTGACATTCAAAACAAATGTGCGCTGGTCAAAAATGGAAGTCATTGGGTTGGCCCAATCCCTGCAAATTACTGGGCGGGAAACATATTTTGGCACATTTTTAGCACTGACTTTAGTGTGTAAAAAAGGTAAATCTATTTTGCTCTTTCGGGTCTCAGTGAGGGCAAAATCATTCTCCGGTGTTTCATTTGAATGAATATGGGACATTGCATTTTGTAGAGTTGCTTGTTACATTTTGTTTAGGTCAAACCTAAGGAAAAGTAGACACTGATTTTTCAAAATGCCTGGGGTAGCATTGGAGATATTTCTGGGATGGAATGCCTCTATGGAGAGTTGTGCTCCCTGCCCTGTGTTCTTCTGTGTATAGCCTTATTGTTTATTCTGCAGTGAGCTCAACAGGTGCGCAAGCGCACTGATCGCCCTCTTACTTACACCAACGATGGGCTCTAATGTTTGAGGGGCACCCATAGTGCAGCTGTCCAGGGTCGGATTGGGATCACAATTTGGCCCGGGCACTGACGAAAAAAGTGGCCCACATTCAAGGGGCGTGGCCCACATTTAAGGGGCGTGGCCCACATTCAAAGGGCGGGCCCTTTCATGGAACACCATTTGGTTACTCTTTGAGGCCTAATTTGTAGAGAAATATTTTGTAAATTAAGCCTTTAAAAGCTTACAGAGCAAGTAACATTGGTAAAGACTAGGAGCACTGTAGTTCTGATAACTGAATACTTACTTGCAGTCTTAACGCCCTGCACAATGCCGTTAGATACTCTTTCCCAACCAGCTATGTCCTAGACTCTAATTATCAGATAAATCAGAAATCTAGCACAAAGTCAAGGAGAAAAGGTAAGACTGGAATCTCTGGGAATAGAACATGTAATAACAAAAGTAAGAATTCACAAACGAGGAAAAGGCAGTCTGGGGTGTAAAGAATGCTGGAAAATGTATCTGTACAATCTAGTCATAAATGTATTTCACAACCAGCAGGTGATGTCCATATACAATAAAAAACACAGTTCTATTTATGAGTATCAATTACAGTACACATGATCCGATTTTTTATTTAAGGGCCTGGGCGATGAAGTGATCTGCCCAGAATCACAGGATGTTGAGCAGACGCTGGGACTCAAACTTGAATCCCGATCTCTGCAACTCTGGCCTCAGGCCACATATGCCTATGTACAGACCAGAGACGTTTTAAGGCATGGGCAATGCGGGCTCTGGCCCAGGGCCCCAGCCTTTCAGGGAGCCCCCTGATAGAGCCAGCTCTGTTCTGCAGAGAATCTTGCCCTAATGACCCTGCATACTCCTTAAACAGATTGTTTTAAATACCATTTTTTCAAATTTATTTTTAATATGGGCAATGAGTAAGAACCTATCACAGAGATTTTGCATAAAAAAGTGTTTATGTTTCATGCAACATCCATAAAAAAATGTCTTTGAGATCAAACAGGCCATCACATATGAGAAATGGGAGGATGTCACTGAGATTATTTTCATTAATTTTAGTGAGCTGCTACTGTGTTGTAATATTGAAAACACATGTCAATGTCCTTGAATATTAGATGTAAATGCATTCAGAATTTGGACAAGTATGGTAGTGCTCTGTCGGTATACAACCGTTACCACGCATCTTTTACCACGAAATACTGTTACAACGAAACTATTACAACGCAAGTGTATTTACAACGCATGTATTTACAACGCATTACACTACAACGCAGATACTATTACAACGCATACCATTACAACGTAAGTATAGGTAAGTTTATCTTTTTTTTAAAACATTTATTAGGGGTATTGTGTTATGGGGTACAGGGGTATTTTAGGGTTCAGGGCTAGGTTTGGGTTATGGGGTACAGGGGTATTTTAGGGTTCAGGGCTAGGTTTGGGTTATGGGGTACAGGGGTATTTTAGGGTTCAGGGCTAGGTTTGGGTTATGGGGTACAGGGGTATTTTAGGGTTCAGGGCTAGGTTTGGGTTATTGGGTACAGGGGTATTTTAGGGTTCAGGGCTAGGTTTGGGTTATGGGGTACAGGGGTATTTTTAGGGTTCAGGGCTAGGTTTGGGTTATGGGGTACAGGGGTATTTTAGGGTTCAGGGCTAGGTTTGGGTTATGGGGTACAGGGGTATTTTTAGGGTTCAGGGCTGGGTTTGGGTTATGGGGTACAGGGGTATTTTTAGGGTTCAGGGCTAGGTTTGGGTTATGGGGTACAGGGGTATTTTAGGGTTCAGGGCTAGGTTTGGGTTATGGGGTACAGGGGTATTTTAGGGTTCAGGGCTGGGTTTGGGTTTTGGGTTACAGGGGTATTTTTAGGGTTCAGGGCTAGGTTTGGGATTTGGGGTATAGGGGTATTTTTTACATATATATTTACAAATTCTTAAATAAAAATTAATATAATTAATTAAAATATTTAAATAATTATTAGTTACATTATTTGTAAATATTATTTATATACTTACCTATGCTTACGTTGGAATGGTATGCGTTGTAATAGTATCTGCGTTGTAGTGTAATGCGTTGTAAAGGCATTCGTTGTAAAAAATGCGTGGTAATAGTATGGTTGGAAAATGTATGCGTGCTAACGTCATACATCCCTGTCACATCCGCTCTGTCCAGTGACCAGCTGAAAGAGGGCATCAAAGAGCAGAAATTGGATTATAAATTCAAATCTGTTCCGAACAGGGGCCCAAAAATATGTTTGGCCCAGGACCCCCAAAATTCTTAAGATGTTTGGCACAGATAAGGAATGAAAGTGAGAGGATACTCTTCTTGCACAGTACACAGGGCCAAGGTGACAATGGCCTACATGCTGAGCAACTAAAAAAACAGCAAGGCCCCTTTCTGTCACAAAATTATTCGAGCCCTCCAGCGAAGGAGCACCTAATAAGCAGGAAGCCCCTGCTATTACGAACCTACTCAGCCCTCCCCAGACCTTCAGCTCAGGAGCACATGAACAGCAGTAAGGCCCCTGCAATTAGTAAATAAATCAGCCCTCCCCAGCCCTCCAGGCCTCAGGGCAATGTCCTGGCAGGGGAGCACAAAACAACACAGTTGCTGGGTCATCCACAGGAGCCAGGCGGAGGCTGAGGTGAAGATGGTGCAAGTTGCAAAGATCACCTGGTCCCCACAGCGAGACCCATTCTTCCTCGACCACTATGCCCTGAATGTGAAGGGCTGTGGGCGAGGTGTTAAAACCAACACTGTTTATGTGCTGCGTGGGCCCCTGGGGGGCCGAGATGAAAATGGCTCAAAGGCCTGAGCAACACCTGGCCCCCAGGGAGGCCGATTTTTGCAAACAATCACCCCCTCCCCAGCCACCCTCAGCGTGATTGCTTTGCAGGTGAAAGAGAGGCCACAGCAGATAATCGCTGTGGCCGCACAGTTAAGCTGCATTCATTTCTCTGTCTCTGTGCCCTCTGTGGGCCGTTTTTTTTTCTCCCCTTTCCTAGTCCACAGAGAGCACGGAGACAGAGACAGAGAAATGAATGCAGCTTCACTGTGCGGCTGGTAAAGGGGAGAAAATAAAACGGCCCACAGAGGGCACGGAGACACCGGCCCTTCGGCCCATGCCCGAATGCCCGCAATGCCAATCTGCCCCTGCAGCTGTCTCGGAGAGAGTGGCTCCTGCCCTCTCTCCCAGGGCTTTAAGACACTGTCGGTAGCAGCAGTGTAATTCTACTGAGGTGTAAGGCCTTTCTGCTTCCCCACTGTAAAAAGCCAAATCACCTGTGCCTGACTGGGGCCCTCCACCGCCATCATCTCTGAGACAAGCATGGAGGGTGCCTCTACAACTGTGTGCATGACTGTGGTTGCACGTGAGGTCCATGAGCTCATTTGACTGAGATCTTGCCACAGTCCATTTATCTCAGTGTGCTTGCCCTTTAAAACGGGAGCCCAGCTTGTGTAAAGGGTGCCCAGGTCCCTCCTGAATCAGGGAGCTTGAACATTTTGCATTCCTATTAATCCTGTGCCACAATATTTGCTCCTGTGGAGTAATGTTTGCAGTAGCCACAGTGATTCTACCAGAGCATTGTACGGGTTATCGGAAAAGACAGGCCTTGAGGCTCTTCCTGAAGGTGTGCAGAGTAGGGGAGCGTTTGATATTGACTGGGAGCTCGTCCCAGGCCCTGGCAGCGATGTCGGAGAAAGCTCTTCCACCTGCTCTGGTTCTGCGGATGCGCAGAGTTTCTGCTAGAGCGAGGTCAGCAGAGCGGAGTTTTCTTTTGAGTACGTGGAAAAAGATTATTTCGTTGAGGTATTTGGGTCTGAGGTTGTGGAGTGATTTGTAGGCGTGGGTGAGTAGCTTGAGGGTTACTTTCTTCTCGACGGGGAGCCAGTGGAGGTCTCACAGGCGTTGGGTGATGTGCTCATGTCGTGGGGTGCCTGCCGCGCTGTTCTGGATGGTCTGGAGTTTGGGTAGGAGGGATTTGTTGATTCCAGCTTACAGGGCGTTTCCGTCGTCGAGTCTGCTGGTTTTGAGTGTGTGGGTGACGGTGTTTCTGGCTTTGGGTGGGATCCACTTGATGGGCTTGCGGAGGACACGGAGGGAGTTGAAGCAGGTGGAGGCGAAGGCATTGATCTGGCGAGTCATGGTGAGGGAGCAGTTGAGGATGATGCTGGGGTTACGGGCGTGGTCAGAGGGGGTGGGTGGGTTTCCA
This sequence comes from Lissotriton vulgaris, assembly GCF_964263255.1. Lineage (NCBI taxonomy): Eukaryota > Metazoa > Chordata > Amphibia > Caudata > Salamandridae > Lissotriton > Lissotriton vulgaris. Next base: position 59,479 of record NW_028250455.1, read on the forward strand.
AGGACGGGGGGCCACCAGGTGTTGTCTCAAGCAGTGGGGGAAGGTCCAAGGATGAGGACCTCAGTCTTCTCCGAGTTGATCTTTAGGCAGCTGCTGCTCATCCAGGCTGCGACGTCTTTCATTCCTTCCTGGAAGCTGAATCTGGTGTCATCGGGGTTCTTCGGCAGGGAGCGGATGATCTGGGTGTTGTTGGTGTAGGATACTATGCGGAGTCCATGCTGTCTGACGATGGCGGTGAGGGGGGGGCATGTAGATTTTGAGGAGCATGGGGCTGAGCAATGATCCTTGGGGTTCTCCGCAGTTGGATGGGTGGGAGTGTTATCCTTTGGATTCTGCCGGCGAGAAAGGAGCAGATCCAGTCAAGGGTGGTTCCCCGTATGCCGGCGTAGTAGAGACTGGCTGCGAGAGTGCAGTGGGAGATGGTATTGAAGGCTGCGGAGAGGTCTAGAAGGATGAGGGCAGCGGTGTGGGCCTGGTCAAGTTGCATGAGGATGTCGTCAGTGGCGGCAAGGAGGGCGGTCTCTGTGCTGTGGTTGCTGCGGAATCCGGACTGGGAAGAGGCGAGGATGGCGTTCTCTTCGATGAAGGTGGTTAACTGGGCGTTGCTGATTTTCTCTGTGAACTTGGCTGCAAAGGAAAGGCGAGAGATGGGATGGTAGTTCTTCAGACCCATAGGGTCAGCAGAGGGTTTTTTGAGGAGGGGCTTGGCCTCTGCCTGCTTCCAGTCGTCGGGGAAAATGCTGGATTCAAAGGAGACATTGATGATGCGGCGTAGCTCGGTTGCTATGATGGTGGCGGCTCTGTGGAAGATGTGGGGTGGGCAGGGCATCTGTGGGGGCTTCTGAATGTGTGCTCTTCATGGTCAAGGTGGTATCTTCTGTGGTGACCGGGGTCCTGGTGGTCCTGGTGGTGATGGTGGCCTGGCTGTCATTGCTGGACGGGATGGTGGTTTCTGAAATCTGTTTGTTAAAGTTGTCATAGAAGATCTTGATTTTCAGGTGGAAGTAGGAGCTGAACTTGTTGCAGAGGTCCTGGGAGGGTGTGATGTCCGTGGGTTTGTTGGGGGGTTTGGTGAATTGCTGGATGATGTTGAAAAGTTCCTTAGAGTTAATGGAATTGGTGAGGATTTTGTTCCGGATGAAGGTCCTCTTAGTGTATCTTACAAGTTGGTGGTATTCTCTCATGGCGTTCTTGTAGGTGGTCTGGTCTTAGGTGATTTTTCTGTTTCTCCATCGTTTTTTGAGGCGCCTGGCTTTTTGGAGGTCAGTGGTGAACAGTGGCCTTTAGGAGACGCTGTCTGTCGGGGTTGAGGTGGGGTATTAGCTTGTCTGCGCAGCTAGTAATCCAGCGGTGTAGTTCCTTGGCTGCAGAGTTGGTGTCGGTCGAGGGGGGGGGCATGGATGAGGGTGGAGTTGAAGTGCTCCACTGTGACTTTGCTCCAATTCCTTCATGGTGGGCGCGGCGTGGGATTGTGAGCGGTGGTGGTGTTGACAGAGAAGTGTACGCAGTGGTGGTCTGTCCAGAGGGGCTGCGAGGAGTGGCTGAACTGGATGTTGTTGCCTCCTGCAAAGATGGGATTGAGGGTGTGTCCTGCATTGTATGTGGGGGTGGTGATGAGCTGCTTCAGTCAGAGGTTTGGCAAGGTTGTCTTGGAGGGCAGTGGAGTCGGGGTCGCTGCGGTTGTCGAGGTGGAAGTTCAAGTCTCCGATGAGTACGTAGTCCCTGGAGGCGATGGTGTGTGGTGCGATGAGGTCCACAATGGAAGTGGTGACAGAAGCGCAAGGTCCGGGGGGTGCTGTATGTGAGGTTGCCACGAAGCGTGGTTTTGGGGGTGCTAGATCTGGAAGTGGAAGTGTTCGGTTTTGGAGAGGTGGTCCCTCGTGCTGGAGGTGGAGAGTAGGATGGAGCTCTTGTGTGCAATGGCGATTCCTCGTCCTGGGCAGTGGAGGCGGTCCTTCCTCTGGATCTTGTATCCTTTGGGAATGGCGGTGGCGATGTCCGGGGCAGAGGAGGCGTTGGATCTCGTTTCCATGAAGAAGGCAACGTCTGGCAAGAGGGTGTCGAGGAGGTCCCAGATCGCTACAGCATTTTTGTGCAGGGAACGCATGTTTTAAAAACATTTTATTAGTAACATAGAGCAGTACACAATGCGGAGCCTACAACCCTGAAGGCCGGCTGCAACACTTCAATGCATGTAATACAATAAAAATGAGGTGCTGTTAAAAGGGAAAAAAGGAACAAATAAGTGAGTGCACATATCTCATCTGATCATATCTCCTGGTTGATTGTCATTTACAGCATGGTGTGTTTCCTGCATGCTCACAGTCCAATTTCACATTCAAATGACGTCTCATTTTATCTTTTTTATAACAATAGAAGTTAACTCTGTATACTCAACAGTTCTTATCCATGCGTCCCTGAAAACATTCGCTTTATCGTCAGGGTAACGTATTGGTATCTGCTGTACGGATATTCATAGTTATTGTGGACAGACCCTGTGAGTGTGTCATGTGGATAGAATTCGTTAATGTATGAGTTCTCTCTATCCGTCCAGTGATGCATACCGCCTACATGGAACGGAGTGCATCTACTGATGATCAACGCGATGGGTAAATTGTAACATTTTATAATTATCATAGCCCAAGTGTACACTGAGGAGATTTGACTCACATCTGGGTTTATAGCATGTAGGCTTGAGCAGTTGTGTTCCGCGGTGATGTAGTGTTGTGTTGGTCCTTTTGAATCCCCGTTTGTAGGTTTACATGTTCTCAGAAGAGTATGTATTGGCGTCCTATGGGAGGTGGCATGTGAGCATGTCCCTTACGTGCGTCCACCTTGTGTCTAACTGACACGGCGTGGTATCGTTCAGCATGTCGCATAGTCCGGGGTTTCGGGCAGGGTATACGTCTAGGCCCCCAGATTATTACATTCTGCGTCGTATCTTGTATGGCAGGTTTAACCTGTCATAGCCACGTCCCAAACCAGCTCCAATCGGGGAATAAACAATCCGAGGGGTAATCAACCATGAAGGAATAGTGCGGATGAGTCAGGCGTCTTCTTGAGTGTCCCGAGTGCAACGATTATGGAAGAAATATCTATATATACAAGAGTGAAAACTTGGAAATAAACAAGAGGGGGATAGGATGCGGAAGAGCAGGGGGGGAGTGAGTGTATTTGAGGGAGTGTGGTCGTGAGAGTAACTAGGAGATTGTCGTGTCGTGTCATGTGCTGTTGGATCGTCGCGTTGGAGGGTGTCCGGACCGGCGGCGAGCATGTAAGAGGAGTATAGGTACATTGTGGTGGGGGGGGGCAAACTCCTACTGTCTTGTGGGCGCCCTGTCGTGCAGGGAACGCATGTTGAGGAGGATGCACTTCACGGCTTCAGTGGTGTTGGCTGCCAGGATGGGGGCGGTGGCTGTGGGGGTACGGTGGGTGGTTAGGGTTCATCGGCAGTGAGGGCAGGAGAACTGGCTGTGGGTGGTGTTCGGCGCCGACAGCCGGCAGTTGGTTTTCCTTACGGGTTTGAGTGCAAGGAGGGCAGCTGAGTTGTAGTGATGGGTGGCTGGAGAGTCAGGGTCCCTGGCGCTGGTCGCAGACGGGTAATTGTCCTGGGACCCCAGAAAGCAGGTCTGATAGTTATCATACACGTTTTAACCCCCAAATGACATCACAGTGTTGACGTTTGACCTAAGGGTAGGTGCTCCTACTCTTAGTCCCTATGCAGCTTCTCTACTAGTTCCTCTACATTCTTCAGTGTTCTGCAGATAGGCTCAGGGCATGGCACAGAGTCGAAGCGGCAGATTGTAATCAGATCTCTACCCACGCCACTGTTTCAGAATGAACACCAACAATGTAGATGATTTCTGTTCAAATGTCTTGAGTGTGAATTTATCTTGTTTCGATATCCTGAAATTCTGTAATATACTCTGCACACTTGGATGTACTTAGGTCAAAATCCGCTTCCCTAGACACTTAGGCCCAGATTTATTAACATTTTGCAGCATGGTTGCACCACTTTTTGGGCGCAACCACAATGCAAAATGTTAGTTGAGATTTACAAAGCCAGGCAAATCTGATTTGCCTGGGATTTTCCACAAAAAGTAGTGCAAGGAAATCTTACTTTGCATTGGGGAGGCATTATATGTGTGGTTCATGATGTTCCCATGCATCCACCCATGGATTTTAATGCAATCCCAGGTTTACTAATGTGACTAAACCTGTGATTGTTCCAAAATGCTATACCTCTTTGAAAGAAGCTTAATAAGGAAAAAGAGCTTCATTTCTGAGCATTACCAGGGCATAATACAATCCCCTGTAGCCCCATCGGTGCAGGGGGCCCCTTGACCATTTGGGGGCCCCAAACCCTTCAGAGGACTTTCAATCAGACCAAGGTCAATGAACATCTGTGAAATATGGGAAACTCAGGAGCCCTCTGGACATTCTGCAGTGAGGCTTCATCATCTTGTGCTACGCCACAGCTCGTTACCTCCTTTTTCTATGTGTGCTGCAATAGAAAGAGGAAATTACCTCTAAGGATTGTTCTTGTGCAGGAAAGTATCCCTTCCTGTACAAAAACAATCCTGTCTGTAGCACATGCACCAGTGCAAGGCTGCCTGTATAGGCACTAGGCAGGTCACCAAACGCCTGCACAAGGAGACTGCAGAAATGCACCATATCTTAGTAGATATGGTGAGTTTGTACTGTCCCCCTTTTACTCAGTGCAGCGACTTTACTTACTGCCCTGTATTTCATGAAATGTTAGTCAATCTGGCCCGTAGCCCTCATTTCAAATATATGAAGCATTTGGTTTACAAACCCCCTTGTGTACCCTTAATGGCCTGGGCCTCAAAACGTGGTGACCAAGGCACTCTCCATTCTGCAAGGAATATTCTTTAGAGGAAAGCTAGAGCATCATGGAAGTCTTGGCTGGTTAATATAATATATTAAATTACTTAAATGTACATAATTGTAACACTTGACAATGGTGGTGTGTTCATTTCAATATTCTGTTTCTTGCAGGCATAATTGAGTCAGTTGCAAAAGACTTTTTCGACAGTGAAGTGATAATGGAAATTCTTAATCAAAGTGAAGAAGAAGAACGCACTGGAAAAAAAGAACATGTAGTATTTCTTGTTCTTCAGACCCTTAGAGGGCAACACAGAACCCTCAAGCCGAGAGAAGCGGGCATGGATGTAAGTATGTCAGAAAAAAGGCGCGATTAACGCAAATTAGACTACCAATATGTGTTGTGTAAGACTATATATATTCACAGTGTGCTGCATGATGTGAGGGGGGATATGTGTATGTATGTATGTATGTATGTGTGTGTGCATGTGTGCGTTCATGCTCGCGCAATCATACATGCCCTTTAAAGGAATGATTTTCAGTTGCCAGATGAGAGGGTACATATTATCATGTCTTTCCTAATTATGATTGAGCAATCCAGAGCACTAAACACATATAGTAATTTTGATCTGTTTGTGTTGCAGATCCAATTTTAATGTTTTCAAACTTTTAAATTAAACACTTTTTACATCAATCGCTGAACCAAGGTGTGTTGACATCAATCAATGAGACACAGTCTGTTGACACACAGGTCAGTTGACGATATACACAGCCGACGTGTTTCGTCGAATTGACAACTTTTTCAAGGCTCTTAATTCTTTCAAAACTGGGAGGTCTGTGTCCTAAACCTTCTTCATTGTGTACATCACAACGCACAGAAATCCTGTCCTTTGAGAGTATCTGATACATACCTGAGGTCTATAGGGGAGACCGTTCTCTAGTCCATTCGGTCCTTGGGGCTCCAAGGAAAAGGATTTCTGTGTGTTTAGATGTACACAATGAAGAAGGTTTTTAGTCTGTTGGTAAGGTAGACAGGAAGGCTGAGATATTCCAAGTTACCGTAGTCCAGTCTAGAGATAATAAGAGACTGGACCCCTATGTTTTAGAAACTGACTGGGAGCCATGAATACTTTGTCTAATCAAAGCATTTAAAAACAGGAGGCTTATAAATTTGAGGAATGAATGTGAACTGTTCATCAAAGATAATTCCCATAACAATTTCAGTCCGAGTTTGTTATCTAAGGGAACCAAAATGTCTGGTCACAAGACTGGTGGCCAATGGAGCTAGGCCCTTTCAATGCCCCTTCCACTACAGCCTGCAATCTGGGGATTAGCTTGTTCGAATGTCTAATCTGTGTAGGCAGAAGTGTTTTATGTTTGACGTATTAAAGGTAGCTGACAGATCAAGAAGTACTACTTCATGGTCATTGTAGTCCTTTATGCTACATTTTGGCAATATGTCGGTGTGAAGTCAGAAGGGTGTATTGTTTGTGTTGGCATAACGAGCTTTCGGTATTCACAAAAGGCATTTAGGAGTAGTAAAGTTAGGAGTTTGTCTTAAGTTTGTCTTACGTTTTGGTCTTAAAACAAAATCCTAACTTAAGTTAAACTTAAGTTAACCCTAAGTTAGGATTTTGTCTTAAGTTTGTGTTAAGTTTTGGTCTTAAGACAAAATACTAATTTAAGTTAAACTTAACTTAAACTTAAGTTAGGATTTTGTCTTAAATTTGTCTTAAATTTTGGTCTTAAGTCAAAATCCTAACTTAAGTTTAAATTAAGTTTAACTTGTGTTAGGATTTTGTCTTAAGCTTAAGACAAAACTTAAGACAAACTTAAGACAAAATTCTAACTTCACTACTCCTAAATGCCTTTTGTGAATCCCGAAGGTTGTAAAGTAAGGATTTTGTCTCAGATTACTTTTGTGAATCGGGCCCCATATCTTTTAAAGAAACCTGAAGATTTCTGTAACCAGTTCTGGAGAATGGGAAATTAGTGCACTTGCGGCCACTGCTCACACAGTTTTTTGATATTTGAAAATTGAGTTTTTGAGGTGTGAACAGAGGAGTTGATCTAATTTGAATAGAGCATTTAGAAATTTACGGTATGTGTCAGTTTTTGAGGTTAGATACTCTTTTCGGCAAATGAGTTGTTAACTCTTGGAGAATTTATATGAGTATGCCTGAGCAGATTTCTTTAATTTTCCGACTTCCCATTCATGGGGAGAGAATGTGGCCAAACGCCTAGGGCAGTCGGTTTTGGAGTGGGAGAACCGGGTTCGAGCCTCGGCAGGGACACTCAACAGTCTGTGATTCAAGGCAAATCATTTATTCTCCCTGTGCCTAACAAAAACAAAACAAAAAAATGAATGTGTCCGTCTGTAATTTAACTGGTGCTCATGTAAGGCGTTCTGACACCTTCGGGTCTATTTCGCACTATATAAGACTCCACGCAAACAAAATAGGGAGCTGCTGTGCAATAGATTCTCCTGGGATTGATCACAGAATAATTTATTTGTATTTTAGGCAAGCCCCAAAAGTCCCCGTCTTGGAACGTTAAAGGGGAAATAGGCCAGTAGCCAAAAGTATATTTTTAGGGGGGTGTAGCACTCCGCTATGACCAAACATTAAAGCTGTGCTCTATAGGTGTATTCCTTCCCAAATACTGGTTGCATCACTACATATCGACCCCCTCAGAATATCATGGAACAAGAATATCGAGGACAGAATATTGAAAGGTAAGTATATAGAGGGAGGTGTAGATTTACTATTCCTAACTCCACATCTACATACCTTGAAGATATATGTATCGAGGAGGTACATATATGTGGAGTAAGGTATAAAAAAAAACATACTTACCTGTCGGCATTATAGATTTGTTGTTCTGTTTTCGATATTCTGTGCCTTCGATACTCAGGTGCACACTGTGTGATTCTGTGTGAAGGAATAGGTGGCTTTTTACACTCAATCCAGCTTTAAAATCTATCAATTAGATTATCAATTAGTAGAAGGGTGTAAAGTTGTAAAGTAGGCTGACTCTCTACTTTGTGTATTTTCTTAACTGCTCAAGCTTTGTCCAATGCAAAGCATATCAAGTTTTTTTTTAAATAAGCTGACTTCTGCTTAGAGCCTACTCTCCCACATGTCTTGTAGATGTTCAGCCTCCACACACAATATTGTTTTGCTGGATGACGTCATACCAGGGATATTGTACATCAGGAAATCATCACACCTATAAGGCCCAAAAAGATAAACCTTACATCATGTAAATCTAGGAAATTTCATCTGATTCGTAAAGTGTGAAATTTCCTAATTTCAACCCAAATTCTGAGGTGAAGTTTTAATTTAACTTGCCACTGATATAAACTAACTTTACAGAGAGCTTGGAGCATATCCATCAAGAACATTTTGGGAAATTAGTGGTAAACAGTGTCTTTAAAACATTGTAGGGCTGCAACAATGTTGAAAACTAATTTGAATTTAAATGTCATTTTACAGGGGGTGTTGGGAAGGTCCCACAATGAATTTCACTTTATGGTTGTGACAAAAGATGGCTAGTTCAATTATATGTAATCAAAAGCACTAGTCAAAACTGCATGGACTTGAACCAGTCTCTGTCATTAGCATACACCCCTCATAGTTAAAGGCAGGTTATCTGAAAGGTGTACAAAAGGAGACCATCATTAGATGACCACCAGCAAGACAGGTGCACAAGGTAAAGGATAGGTGATTGTGTGAGCCTAAAATGGGTCCATTTGAGGCCTGTGGCCTGGCTAAGGACAATAGTTCCATCTTCAGTTAGAGGAGCATTGGATTAGGAGGCAGCAGCAATGCATTTAAAGTTCTGAGTGATGCTTTCAAGGTTTGCATCTAGGATCCTGCTCTGCACTGACATATCTGTTTGATGCTCCTTGCATGGTGCCTTCAATTTGGATGCTACAGAGATGTCCAATCTTATAATCATGGGCATTCTATACTCTTTCACATGCAGTAGACTTCCTGCAAGAATCCTCAAGTATGTGGCTAGCATTGCTGAGATGAGCATGCACTTTTCTGAGTGGTGAATGTAGCAAGCATGAAAGGCTGCCATTTCTACTAGAAATGGAAAATCTTTCCTTGCAATAGTATTGCTCAGCATTATTACGGGTGCAAATAAAAGTCAACCTTCATGTTATGAAATAATTAGGAGACTGCATATTTAAATGTACACTAGAAAACCAATTAACCACCTTAAGAGAACCTGGACTTCTCAGCAAGTAGGTTGTCCTTTCCAGTGACTATAGCAGCAAATGTAGACATGGCTGGTATGCATTAAAAAAAAAAGTGTTAGCACTTCTTACCAAGAGTGTAAAGTAACAATTAACATGGGAGTGCCATTGTTAATCAATTCGCAAAACGAAATCGAGAAGCCAAAAGGCAAGTTGATTTTTTTTAAATCTTAAACTAAGATCCCTTCTAGAAAATAAAATGCAGTATTGTGCTTTGAAATGGCATTGGTCCTGGTGAACTGACCAAAACATGGTAAGCTATAAATTCCACTTACTATTTCCAACCCTCTACATATACCCAGCTCTCATTTTGCTCCTTTAGGTTCTCTCTTACTTTCTCTATTCTGTCCCAATCTCTGTTTCCACTGCCTCTCTCAACCATTTCCTCACTATGCTGTTCTGTTTGGTGCCACATCTATCTTCCCATTCCTGCCTTTCATTTTCTCTCTCATGCTTCTTCCGTTTACTCTACATTCTATCTCTCAATCTTCTCTCCTTTTCTAGAACCTCTCTTTCCTTCTATCTTTTTTGCACTTCTCAATATTTATTATTTTCTACCTAACCCTCTTCTTCCTGAACCATGTATGGCAACTGAAACTTTCTCTTGTCCGTGCATGGTCATAAGCAGCATATGCCATCCTTAATTTGACCACTGTGCTTTTCGCTGTTCCCCAGTCCCGGATGCCTACCAACCTAGGGTCTTCTAGAGGAGAAGTACCCTACGGTCATGGAACAAAGAAGTTAGTGAAATGTGGCCATCATATCCCTGCAGCTCGTTGTCAATTCTTGTTGGACTGAACATCAGGCTGCATGGATATGGTGGGATTTTACTGCTTTAGGGCAGAAGATGACCCGTTGACGTCCATTACACTACCTTCACAGTGCGGTGGACTTGAACAGGCCATCCACAGTACTGGTAAAAATACTAGAAATAATTTATTTTCCAAAATCAAAGTTAGCATGGGAGGGAAATGCTTCCCACAAATCCTGAGTTAGATTTTTTGTTTTGCCATATTGCATAGCATGCTGTGTTCACTGATGTTACAGCAAAACAAAAGTGAAAGCAGACTGCACTTATGGAGCCTGCAAAGATCCACAAATATCCTACCACACAGCGTTTCTATACTTCTCACAATAACAATATTACCCCTCGTGTGTGACTAAGTTATCATTAATAAACAAGCATTTACAATGCAATGGTCTCGGCATTATTAAAGGTAGAGCTATAGGCATTGCTCATGACATTTTTTTTTTTAAATCATAAATAAATGGCATTGTCATTTACATTGCTAATAGCTTAATCGTTAAATAAATGGCATTGCCATTTACAATGCCAATAGCTTAATAGTTCGCAAATGCATGACCTATTGCACTTACACCCACACAGAGCCACACACACAAAGCCACCCACACACATACAGAGCCACACATACAGAGCCACCCACACAGAGCCACACACACACACACACAGAGCCACACACACACACACACACACACAGAGCCACACACACACACACACACCCAGAGCCACACACCCAGAGCCACACACACAGAGCCCCACGCACACACACAGAGCCACACACACCGAGCCCCCCACACACACACAGAGCCCCCCACGCACACAGAGCCCTCCACACACACACCCAAAGCCACACACACACCCAGAGCCACACACACACACCCAGTGACACACACACACACACACACACCCAGAGCCACACACCCCCAGAGCCACACACACACAGAGCCACACACACACACAGAGCCACACACACACAGAGCCACACACACACACAGAGCCACACACACACCCAGAGCCACACACACACCCAGAGCCACACACACACCCAGAGCCAAACACACACCCAGAGCCACACACACACACACACACACACACCCAGAGCCACACACACACTCAGAGCCATGCACACACCCACCCAGAGCCACACACACACACACACACCCAGAGCCACACACACACACGCCCACACACCCACCCAGAGCCACACACACACACACACACACACACACCCAGAGCCACACACACACACACCCAGAGCCCCACACACACACCCAGAGCCACACACACACACCCAGAGCCACACACACACACTCAGAGCCACACACACACACCCAGAGCCACACACACACACACCCAGAGCCACACACACACACAGGATAGCAAGCACAGCGAGGGGGCAGGGAAGCAAGAACAGCGAGGGGGCAGGGAAGCAAGCACAGCCAGGGGGCAGGGAATTAAGCACAGCCAGGGGGCAGGGAAGCAAGCACAGCCAGGGGGCAGGTAAGCAAGCACAGCCAGGGGGCAGGGGAGCAAGCACAGCCAGGGGGCAGGGGAGCAAGCACAGCCAGGGGGCAGGGCAGCAAGCACAGCCAGGGGGCAGGGCAGCAAGCACAGCCAGGGGGCAGGGCAGCAAGCACAGCCAGGGGGCAGGGGAGCAAGCACAGCCAGGGGGCAGGGGAGCAAGCACAGCCAGGGGGCAGGGCAGCAAGCACAGCCAGGGGGCAGGGCAGCAAGCACAACGGAACAGGGGGCACCAAGCACAACGGAACAGGGGGCAGCAAGCCCAACGGAACAGGGGGCAGCAAGCCCGACGGAACAGGGGGCAGCAAGCACGACGGAACAGGGGGCAGCAAGCACGACAGAACGGGGGGCAGCAAGCACGACAGAACAGGGGGCAGCAAGCACGACGGAACAGGGGGCATTAAGCACAACGGAACAGGGGGCAGCAAGCACAACGGAACAGGGGGCAGCAAGCACGACGGAACAGGGGGCAGCAAGCACGATGGAACAGGGGGCAGCAAGCACGACGGAACAGGGGGCAGCAAGCACGACGGAACAGTGGGCAGCAAACACAACGGAACAGGGGGCAATAAGCACAATGGAGCAGGGGGCATCAAGCACAACGGAACAGGGGGAAGCAAGCACAACGGAACAGGGGGCACCAAGCACGACGGAACAGGAGGCAGCAAGCGCGACGGAACAGTGGGCAGCAAGCACGACGGAACAGGGGGCAGCAAGCATGACAGAACAGGGGGCAGCAAGCATAACGGAACAGGTGGCAGCAAGCACGATGGAACAGGGGGCAGCAAGCACGACGGAACAGTGGGCAGCAAGCACGACGGAACAGGGGGCAGGAAAGCAAAAGACGGGCGAGCCGACCAGCCCGAGCCAGGGGCCCGGCTCTTGGAGCCCTAAACATGTTGGCCCATGGAACATGCGACACACCATGAAGTCAAATCGCAGCTTGAAAAAGTGTATTTCTTTCACATGGACACTTTGATATGAAATACTTCCATAATCAATAGCACTGCACTGAGAAGTAATGATCAAAGGTGATACTTTGTAAACAAGAACTGCGAACCCTTCTGCTCCCTCCCAACTCTGCCGAAAGTGACGTTAAAGAACTACGAGCAGCCAGTTGAACCCAGCGAGGCCGCATTCTTGTGGAGAGAGCAACATTATGCTCTAGTAAATCAGAGGCACTATGCTTTTCTGCAACTGGTATTCGGAACACGGGTATTTGAAAGTACTTTCCTTGCCATATTGAAGACAAGCACAACGGAACAGGGGGCAGGAAAGCAAGCACAACAGAACCGGGGCATCAAGCACGATGGAACAGGGGGCAGCAAGCACACCGGAACAGGGGCGTCAAGCACAACGGAACAGGGGGCAGCAAGCACGACGAAACAGGGGGCAGCAAGCACAACGGAACAGGGGGCAGCAAGCACAACGGAACAGGGGGCAGCAAGCACAACGGAACAGGGGCATCAAGCACGACGGAACAGGGGGCATCAAGCACGACGGAACAGGGGGCATCAAGCACGACGGAACAGGGGCATCAAGCACGACGGAACAGGGGGCATCAAGCACAACGGAACAGGGGGCATCAAGCACGACGGAACAGGGGGCAGCAAGCACGACGGAAAAGGGGGCAGCAAGCACGACGGAACAGGGGGCAGCAAGCACGACGGAACAGGGGGCAGCAAGCACGACAGAACAGGGGGCAGCAAGCACGACGGAACAGGGGGCAGCAAGCACAATGGAACAGGGGGCAGCAAGCACAACGGAACAGGGGGCAGGAAAGCAAACACGACGGAACAGGGGGCAGGAAAGCAAACACGACGGAACAGGGGGCATTACATGCGGGAAATGACAGCTAAAGATGTTCCTTACCTCATTAGAGCGCGCTTTGTTGTGGCGCCAGTCAACCCAAGCAGTGTGTGCTTCTTGGCGCTAGTATAAGGACCAGTGAGCGGAGTCCACATTCCCACGTCTTGAAAGCAGCGTTGTCCCCCAGCCGATTAGAGCCCAGCCAGAGGATGAGGAGGGAGGAAAGCAGCGCGAGGCGGCTGGAGTGCAGCGCCGACAATGGGCGGGGTGGAGCACGAGGAGCGCTCTGTGTGTGCTGCCTTCAGGCTCCCGGGCTCTAGCGCTTTTAGCAACGCTGGGGTAGACATTCATGCACGACCTCACAAAAGCCCTGAGAATACGCTTGGATCAAGAAGAAGGCCTAAAATGTGCCCTCTCCAGCTTCCTAGGAGCATAACGCAATACACTTCACAAGACTTCGCGCATTTCCGCATCAGTGCTGTTCAAACAGAAGGTTCAAAGGGTATTGACCACAGCGCCAAAGTGGAGGCCGAGGAAGATAGTAGTAGACAAAAGCCAACAGAAAACAGCCCAAAACAATGAACTAGCGCCCCCCTCTCCCCGACGCTGAGATCCTGTGCTTGCGGCATGGCGGCGCAGGTGGCGATCCGGGTACAGCAGGAGGGGGGCAGGATACAAAGACACGGACAGCGGGAGGGGGGCAGGATACAACAGGAACCAAGACACGGACAGCGGGAGGGGGGCGGGATACAACGGGAACAAAGACACGGAAAATAGGAAACACAAAATACCCAACGAAACTGCACGTATAAAACAAACATGTGCTTTACCTTCAAACGGAGCCGGCGGCAGCAGTGATCTCCGGGCGCCCAGGGGACAGGAGGGTGGGGGACTGGGTAGAAGAGGCGGCAGGGTCCTGCGGCATAAGACGATCGATCCTCACCTCACCGCAGACGAGAAAAAAATGGCGCCCGCCAGCTTCCAATTTTTTAGGATTCGGCCGTGGTTTTGCTGTTTTGAGTGACAGACAACATCACTGTCTAAAGAACAGCAAAACTTACGCCCCCAAATCCGAAAAAGACGGGGCTAAATCGGAGTGATGCATCTCTCCTCCAATGGCTGGCCTCCGTTTAGGAAGCCAGCCAATGGAGGAGAGACAGGGCAGGGAGGTGGGTTCCAAAGCGCTACTAAGGGACATTAAATCTCCGACCCCAGACTGCGCAGGCGCAGCCCTTAGGTCCTCGACCTAAAAAGAGGTTCTCAAAGGCCCCTAAGACACAAGGAAATACAAGATTGCGTATTTACCAATTTTGGTGATGTGGATAGCTGCAGTATTTATGCCAGAGCTCGTTTGGCATCCAGGTATACTTGCCAGGCACAGACATTTCAGAAAACAAGGTGCTTAGGGTAGGCTGGGGAAGTGTATCTTGCATAGATCTCAGTACCTTTTCTTTCACAGAATGACTTGCAAACACCAAACTTTGGCTAAATCATAGACTTTTCTTAAATATTTATGAAGGAAAATTATGGAATCTGTGAGGTCTAACAAAATTCCTATCATGCACATTCCCACACTACTTCCATTAAAATGCTACCCAAAATATTCACTAAATATTGTGCATTTAGCACATTACTTTTATAGGACCTCGAAACAGCAATGTATAGGCTAGGACCATAAATTAGATAGAGGTAAAGCAGAATTTCAAAGGAGTCAATACCTTTCAAATAGCAGATTCATGCTTCACAGATATCAAATTTCAATATACAAAACTTACAAAATGTTAGCGAATGTTCTGCGGAGATCTGTAGAGAGGTCAATTATAATACAGATGCTTTCCGCCTCAAATGCCCTGATAATCGTATCCACAATATTTGTTTCAAAGAGATGAATCCTCAGCGTGTTGATCTCAAGAGGAGATGTTCTTCTTGATTTAAGAACTTTTTCAAACAAGGTATTAGGTCCAGTTCAATGAAACAAGATTTGATGATGTGTAGGGGAAAAAATTAGATGGAGGTGATAATTTCTTTTTGTACCCGGGTGCTGCACCAACCATACTTAAAGTGGAATTTAGAGCACAGCATTCACCATTTTTTCCACATGTTCAGTAGGAACACCCTACCATTAACATCTGTTACAGGGGATTGTAGTGGGTTGGCCACATAGTACAGATTGTGCAATCTTTGTTTGGGTTCCATACAAACTTTAGAGCATGTCATTTTGTATGTTCCTCACTTCATATTAGTCATTGTCACTTACTTGAAACCATTGATTCTGAAACATGTAGTTCACTCATCAAAGGAGGCAATTTGATTTATTTTTAATCCTGTGAATGAAATTATGTATTTTAAAGGTTTTACCTTTTGTAAAAAAATGTTTTACATATTGATAATGTATTCTGCATATAGTGTAAAGTGGTTCTCATTGTAGTTTTGTACCAGTGGGCATATTTAATTTGATTGTAAGTCCCTAGTAAAGTGGTACTACCTGTGCCCAGGGCTGTAAATTAAATGCTACTAGTGCGCCTGCAGCACGATTGTGCCACCCACTTAAGTAGCCCTTTAAATATGTCTCAAATCTGCCATTGCAGCGTGTGCGTGCAGTTTTAAACTGCGATTTCGACCTGGCAAAATAATCCTTTTGCCAGTCCCAAACCTTCCTTTTTAATACATATAAGTGATCCCTAGAGTAGGCCCTGGACAACCCACAGGCAAGGTGCAGTGTATTTAAAATCTTGAAAACGTGTCGTTTAGTTTTACATGTCCTGGTAGTGAAAAACCCTTTAAGTTTGTTTTTCACTACAGCAAGGCCTAATCTCCCATAGGATAACATTTGAGTAACTGTATTACATTCAAAAAGCTGAAACTGCCAAAGGGGACCAGGTAACCAGATCATGTTTGGTGTCTTTGGAATTGTAATGAAAATGTCTCTCTTATGGTAAAGTCGGATTTTAAATTATAATTTTGAAATGACACTTTTAGAAAGTTGTAATTTTCCTTCCTCAGTCATTTAGTGCCTGCAGCCTGTCTCTGGGTCACATGACTGGGTGTAGCTGACATTTGGGCTTTGTGTGTTCCTCAAACAAAGCCACACACAACAGAGAGCTTAGGTGTGCCTGGATGGGCCATCACTGGCAAGATGGTAGGGAGGAGCTGGGAACAGCCCTACCTGCACTTGAATAGGCTGTGCCCTGTCTCCACAAAAAGAGTTGCATACATCCTGAGTTAGTCTAGAGCCAGGGCAGGGGAGGCAGGAAACCTGTGCACTTCAACTTGAAACCTCTAGAAATTTCTCCCACTTCAAATGAGACACCTGGTATAAATATTTGAACCTCAGTCACCAACTCTTCAGTATACTTCTGGACCAGGCAGAGGGACTGCTGTGCTGCTGAAAGGACTGCCACTCTGCTGGACTGCTGCCTTGTTGGACTACTGCCTTGTTGTACTGAAGCCTTGCTGGAAAGCTGTGCTGCTGCTCTTCTGTTCTTCTGCCTTAGTCAGAGGGATTCGACCTGCACCTGACCCCAGGACTCCCAGAGTGGCTTAAATGGCTAGTCTGCTAGTCTCTTGTTCAGACCAATGTGTATGTAACAAGGACCCCCTGAATTAACGAATTCTATAATTCCTAGGTCAGGGAAATGTGCACAATTGAAAAGTAACAACCTAGGCAATTTGACAATAAAAAGTCACATATAGATCAAAAAAAGATATGAAAGTGAACTACAGCTGGCTAAAACACAAGTTTTTATTAAACAGTTAACACAATTAAAAAAGTCATTTATATGACATCAAATAGCAGTTAAAAAATCACATTATATAATTGACAATTACACATTATTAATTAACAAACAATTAAAACATGGGGGTAGGTGGCATGAAAATTCGGTCTCTACGCGCGTTTCGGCGGCCAGCGCCTTCTTCCTGGAGCAGCCACACAATATCTATAAGGTGAAGATGCATATAGAACATAGAATTATATCAATTCCAAATCACAAGTTAAAAATAAATTTCTAAACATTTTTTTAGAAAACAAAAGAAAATTTAAGTTTCTAGCAGCTGTAGATTAATAAAAAGCAACTTAGTGATTTTCATTTGTCTTGTCATTTCCTTGCGAAATTTAGTCTGTCTATTAAGGACGGAAAGATATTTTTAAAAAAATAGCGAAAGAGTAAATGCCAATGATGAGCATTTGTATAAAGATATTTTCTCTATGAGGTTACATCCATCATAGAAACAGTATGTGATGGTCTTCATTAGAGTTTCAATAGGTGATCAGAAAGCCCGGTATGGAAATGGGTTTTAAGTAACATTAATCAGATTTGCACCATAAATACGTGATCTTTTTTAATTTAATCAATGGTATTTCAATGTCTCATGGCGAAAAAATAGTTTAGTGCAAGTAGGTCTGATACTTACTAATGGGTAGTTTTTAGCAAGGAGTTGTTTAAAAATAAATTTTCCTTTTCTTGGTAGAATTCTTTCGGTGTCAAATAAATTTAAACTGAGGATAAAGAGGATAATATCATAAATGTTTGATAATTATAGATAGCTATCAAAGGAAAGAAAGCGTGTATTTAGGCGTTGTTTTTACCTGATTGCAAGGCCTAATCTCCCATAGGATAACATTTGAGTAACTGTATTACATTCAAAAAGCTGAAACTGCCAAAGGGGACCAGGTAACCAGATCATGTTTGGTGTCTTTGGAATTGTAATGAAAATGTCTCTCTTATGGTAAAGTCGGATTTTAAATTATAATTTTGAAATGACACTTTTAGAAAGTTGTAATTTTCCTTCCTCAGTCATTTAGTGCCTGCAGCCTGTCTCTGGGTCACATGACTGGGTGTAGCTGACATTTGGGCTTTGTGTGTTCCTCAAACAAAGCCACACACAAGAGAGAGCTTAGGTGTGCCTGGATGGGCCATCACTGGCAAGATGGTAGGGAGGAGCTGGGAACAGCCCTACCTGCACTTGAATAGGCTGTGCCCTGTCTCCACAAAAAGAGTTGCATACATCCTGAGTTAGTCTAGAGCCAGGGCAGGGGAGGCAGGAAACCTGTGCACTTCAACTTGAAACCTCTAGAAATTTCTCCCACTTCAAATGAGACACCTGGTATAAATATTTGAACCTCAGTCACCAACTCTTCAGTACACTTCTGGACCAGGCAGAGGGACTGCTGTGCTGCTGAAAGGACTGCCACTCTGCTGGACTGCTGCCTTGTTGGACTACTGCCTTGTTGTACTGAAGCCTTGCTGGAAAGCTGTGCTGCTGCTCTTCTGTTCTTCTGCCTTAGTCAGAGGGATTCGACCTGCACCTGACCCCAGGACTCCCAGAGTGGCTTAAATGGCTGGTCTGCTAGTCTCTTGTTCAGAGCCACAGGGACATACCAGACTCACAGCTACCTGAGCCAGATCCAGCTGGAACAAGTCTCTGATCCCAAGTGGTGCCCCTCAGGTCCTAAACCCTTGGTGCGGCCTCAGAGAGGCTGAATTGAATTTTTGGGCACTACTTGACCCCAAACGGGCCTGTTGGTACCAAAAACCTTGCCAATCGCTCACCATGACAAAGTGAATTTCTGTCAACCCGACTCTTTGCACTACAGCATAGACCAAACGCTGGGAGCACCACCGTGAAGCTCTGGACCACTAGCTCACAATGGCAACAGGATGTTTGCACTGCAGAGACAACCATCTGCGACGCCAGGCTTGCTCTTCACTCTACATTGACGACCGTCTGCAACACTTCTCTGCTCCTCGCAGCCTCCTTCACTGTGAACAGGATTCTGTGTGCTGGACTGAGAAGTTAAACTTATCAGCAGGACTAATCTGGTCCCTATATCCGACCCGTACTGCATCGGTCAGCCTGAACTTGTGACTTTCTCCCAGTCTCACAACACCATATAGCCGCGAGTGGCGCTTTGAGCATTTTGGAGCTATTCTCACTTAAATATTTCAAATTGCGTATCTCTGGTTCTACTGATTGGATTTTTGGCATTTTGGTCTTGATTTATTTGATAAATATTGCTCTATCATTCTATATTGGTGTGGGAGTGTTCTTGTGTTGTGCTTTCACTTATTCACTATTTGAAGTGCTGCATAAATACTTTACATGTTGCCTCTAAGTTAAGACTGACTACTCTGTGCCAGGCTACCAGAAGGTTGGCCAAATGTTTCTTTGGGGTTTGCTTGTGCCTTACACTGACAAGGATGGTAGTTTCTGCTTCATTAGGGTTTCACCCCCTCAACCAGTAACCTAATTTCTCACAGGGGTCTTGAGGGAATGAGCTCTCCATGAAGAGTTCTGCACGCAACACCTAACATGAATTGGGTGTCAGGAAGTATTGGGTTCTCTGTAAAGATTTGTCCACATAGTGAAGGCTGTGTGTAGTAGAGGCTTGACCACCAAATGGTGTGTGAGTGTCTGGAGGAAGTTGGCTCTCCATCACTTTTTGCCAACAGAGCTTTTTTTAATTTAACTTTTCCACCAGTTCTGTGATACTCCCATAGGAGTCTGTGAGGGCCCCCTGTTATCTCATGGGAGTCCTTTGGGGTCTCAGTGAAAAGTGCCCAGTACAAAAGCTGTGCATAGTAGGGGCTTGACCACTAAATTTGGCTTGGGTGTCTAGAGGGAGTGGGCTCTCTGTAAACAGTTGCATACAAAGCTAAGGCTAAATGTAGTAGCGGCGTGACCACCTAAGGGGGTGTGTACGTCTGAGGGAGTGGGCTCTCCATGAAGAATTCTGCACTAGTAGAAGGCTGAGTGAAGCAGGGGCCTGACCACCTAATGGGGCTTTAGTGTCTGGAGGGAGTGGGATCTCTGTAAAGACTTGTTCACAGAGTGAAGGCTGTTTGTAGTCTGGCTTGACCGCTTAATGGGGCTTGAGTGTCTGGTGGAAGTGGGCTCCCTTTGAAAACTTCTGCACAAAGTAAAGGCTGTGCGCTTTGGGAGCCAAGCCACCTGAATCTCTTTGATTGCGTACAAGAAGATCCCTACCTGCAAAGGGTCTGGTGCAGAGTGAAGGCTGTGAGTAGGAGGGGCTTGGCTACTTAATGGGGCTTGGGTGGCTGAAGGAAGTAGGATTTCTGTGAAGACTTTTGAAAAAAGCAAAAGATGTTAATTGTAGGGGTTTGGCCACTCGCATCTCGTTTATTGCACACAAGAGGTTGCCTATGAGCAAATGGTCTGGTACAGGACTAAGGCTAAACTTAATATGGGCGTGGCCACCTAATAGGGCTTGGGTGTCTAGATGGAGTCAGCTCTCTGTAAGACTTCGGTACAAGGCGAAGGCTGTATTTTGTAGGGGCTTGGCTAGCCATATCTCATTAATTGCGCATGAGAGGTCGCCTACACAGAAAGGGTCCAGTACAGCTTTGCATAGTAGGGGGGACGACCACCTATTGGGGCTTGGGTGTCTGGGGGAGTGGCCTCTCCATGAACAGTTGTGCAGAGAGCTACTTTGTACATAGTAGGGGCTTGACCACCTAAGGGGAATTGGGGGCCAGAATGGATTGTCTCTCACTGAAGAGTTCTGTATAGGCAGTGGGTTGCGTGCAATAGGGGCCTGGCCATGTAAGGTCAGGCCCCTAATACACACAGAGTATGAAGCGAAGGCTGTTTGTTGTAGAGATTTGGCCCCCACTTCTGATTATTTGTTCACAAGAAGGTCTCACAGGAGTAACGAAGGATCTGCAGGATGAGATATTTTTTTAACCCTCAGAGGGTCCCTATAGGGCCCTCTCATACATCTAAGGAATGTCCTAGTACCCATTACTCTGGCCCCTTCTATCTTATTTTAAATTTCAGGATATGGGGAATGAGTCTTTATGTTATATAATAGTAGCCGCAACATTTCTGTTTGTGCTTCAGCCAGCCAGTCAGATTCTTTGGTACTGCAGGACCAGTCCAGGCTATGGTACCAAACAGGTCGACGGGAAACCAGCCAATCAGAATGCTCTTCCTTTTTTAATTTGCTGTACCTTTAGATAATAAATATTTGAATCCATATAGATAGATACAGGGCCTTTGTGTCAGCTCTGTTCTTTCAATGGTCTGTCTCTCATTTACACTCTACTTCCCTCTTTGAAAACCTTCTTGCATGAAGTAATAGTTGAGTCGACATCAGTCGTTGTCTCTCCTGCCCTGTGAATGACGTCATTTTCTGATAACGTGTGCACTTATACCTAAAAATGAGAGTGCTTCAGTGTCAGGGTTGGTTGGCCATTCCTTAAGGGCCAAATGTATCAACATTGGATTTAGCAAGTCTGTAAATACAAATGTTACCGATTAACTATAAAAGACTCGCAAAATGCAATGGATGTAGGTTTTTGCAAAGAATTTGCGATTCCTACCTATTGTTTAATAGCGAATCGCAAATTGCGATTAGCTATTAAGGAATGCCTTCACATTCATTTCGACGGGCCTAGAGGCCCATAGGAATGAATTGGAAGATATTTGCATTTTTTGAGTACCTTATAGGTACTCGCAAATTGCGAAGGCATTTGTAAGGGTGATAGGGAGGGCAAAAGGCCACTCTGTTGTACCTCCAAAAAAGGTAAGTGTGCACATGTAGCGCACATACATGCCCTAAAGGCATGTATGTGCGCCCAATGGCACTTAGAAAAATGCAGAAAAGGGCATTTTTCAAGGAATTTGCAAATTACCACCAACTAGAAGTTGGTGGTAATTTGCGATTCCTTAATGCCAATTCTCAATTTGCGATAGCTACAAGAATAGCATTTAGGGAATCTGTGAATCGGCCCGTTTGCGATCGCAAAAAGTGTTGATACATCTGGCCCTTAGTTTCTAATTTTCTTCTTCTATAGTTTTACTTTTTATTTCTTTGCTTCTCCTCTTATTATTTTAATGTTTCTTAAAGGGATACCACAGCTCTCCAGGCAGTGCCAATTGGTTGCTATCTTGCCGATCATTTCCTCCACATCCCATGTGGTCACTTCTTCTAAACCAGGAACCCATTATGGAATGCTGTTGCCCATAGTGTATAAATGGTTTACAATTCCAAGTTAGCCAACACGTTGGTTTAATATGGGGCAGCCATGCTGGAACTTTAAAACAACAATGCACTATTTACAATACCTCTGCAATAAGGACACACACTGCTATGTTTAGTTAATTCAGCATATGTCAGATGTGTTAAGACTGCATGTTTACTTTTTTCTGCTTGTATTCTTTTACTTGATCTTTCATTGGGTGTTGAGTTTGTGTGTGGTTTATTGCGGTTGTGTCAGAGAGGGACTGAAGAAATGTAGCCTGTGGATGTATGAATGCATGCACGAATGCAAAGATGAGTGACAGAATGAATGTATGCCGACTGATTGAGTCCTTAAACCCATCAATGTTATAAAAGGCACTTAAACTCATAAGCCAGACCTATTGTCATTGGCAATGCTGGTTTGAGGTGAGAGCAAGTCTAGTTTCTATCTTTTTGTGTCTTGATTGACTTCCCATGCAATTTGTTTCTTACTTTGTGATGGTCAATGAAGTGACCTATCGCTCCATGCCAATTATTCTTTAATCCTTACAAGGTGAACTCTGGAGTCAATGGTTGAACCCAACTGCTGTGCCTTTTCAGTGAAAATGGTCAGAGGAAATCAGCTTTTCTATTGCACATATTTTGGGGCATTCTTAAAAATCTAAACACTTTCCGTGGACGCCAAGCAGCGACGGTCGGTGCAGGTAAGAGAGGTGAGGGGGGAGTTGACAGACGACGAGAGAAAATACAATTAAAAAAAAAGAAAACCACTTACCTTGCATTCGCTGCATCGCCAAGCCGGCAATGTGGCTGTGGCGAGCACAAGATAAGTGTTTTTTTTTTCTTCAATTTTATTTACCCCCATCGTCGTCTGTCAACTACCCCCAAACTCCCCTCCACCCCCCTCCCCCCCCAAAAAAAACACCCAGGCTGCCCCACCACTCTTACCTGACCCGGCCATCACTATCGCCAAGTCATTTTCCGAGCAGTGCTGGCCCTGTGTAATACATAATTCTTTGCCTTTCATACATTTCACTTCAGTGTTGGAAAGCCCATTAAACATATCATGTGTGCGGTCAATGGTTACCACACAATAAATGCATAAACCAGAAATGCACAAAGTAAAAGATAATTTTAGAAGCAATATTCTCATGAATTTGCATTTATATTGATTTCCATATTTCCTATATTCTCTGTGCTCTGTACAACATATATTAAATATGTTTTTCACCTGTATTTCACAGAGAGCAGAGGAATCAACTCAGGAAAAGGACATCGTACCCACAAGTTCATCTCGCCCTCCAGGAAAGAAATCCTACTGGGATATTGTGAGAAATGTGGTCATCTTTGGAAGAGGTTGAGTAGAGTCAAGTTCTGACCCTCATATGCAATGGTTTAATAACTTACTGGCTTTCACCATGTAGACCCTGATTACCAGTATTGTGGAATTACATGTGGACATTTCCGGCAATAGGATCTACAGTGACAGGCTGGAATCTTCACATGGAATTCCTGAAATTATGAGTTAAACCTAGAATTCTGAATGCTATTTCGTATTCTTGAAGTTATAAAGACATTCACCACCTGCTTTAAGCTGGGTGTAAATGTCTGCTTTAAGCATGTGGTAAATGCCTACATGAGTCCTGTCCAGGAGGGAGGTGAGGGCATGGGGAGGGACACGGAGGCAATGGAAAAATGTCACCTGGCAGTGGGTGACATTACACACTTTCCCATGCCTAGGCGAGGGGTCGGGTGAGGACTAAGAAAAGGGGTACAGGCTACCATGCAGGCCTTTCCCAATGTGATTATCCCAGCTGGATTTACCAGACAGTAAAATCGTGTCCGTGTTTTCTGCACCCAGAATATCCTGGGTGGAACATCAGACCCCTTACAATTGTGAGGCACAGCATTCCACACGTGAAATCAGTTCCAGACAGATCGCAATCAGGGCAATAAGTTCCTATCAACTTGGCAGCTAGCAATATATACATATGTTGGGGCACAATGGCGCCAACCTCCCCATAAATACTATTCCAATGCACTGTACTCTATGGCACTGCTCTCTATGCCACTCTACTCTGCCCAACTTCACTCTATGCCACTCTAATCTGTGCAACTGCACTGAACACCAATGTAACTCTACACCTCTCTACTATACACCACTGCACTCTAGGACAGTATACTCTGCAACACTTCACTCTCTGCCACTACACTTTATGCCACTCTACTCTATGTCACTGAACACTATGCCACTGAACTATACACCCCTGAACTCTATGCCACTGAACTCTGCATCCCTCCACTCTACACCACTGCACTCTATTCCATTCTGCTCGAAGACACTCTAATCTACTCTGCACCACTTCACTCTACGACACTCTACTCTAAACCTATGCACTCTATGCCACTTAACACTCCTTTGAAACAATTTACTCTATGCCACTGCAGTCTACGCCACTATATTCCACTCGGCACTACTCCACACTATGCCACTCAGCGTCACTGCACTCAACGCCATAATACTCTACATCACTGCACTCTACACCACTTTGCTCAAAACCAAAGAACTCTATGCCACTCCACTCTATCCCAACCTACTCTGCACCACTGCACTGTACACCACTATACTCTACGCCACTGCACTCTGCACCACTCTACTTTACACCATTGCACTCTATGTCACTTTACTCTGCACCACTGAAATCCACTGCACTTTACACCAAAGCACTCTCTGCCACTCTAGACTACACCACTACACTCAATAACATTCTACTCTGCAGCACTGCTCTCTACAACACTCTACTCTTCAGCAGTGCACTCTCTGCCACTGATCTCCATCCCACTCTACTCTGCACCACTCTACTCTGCACCACTCTAATCTGCACCACTCTATGCCACTCTAATGCACTCTATGCCAATGCACTCTACGGCACTCTAATCTACTATGCACAACTGCACTCTGACACTGTACTCTATGCCACTTCACTGCATGCTTCTCTACTCTGCACCACTCTACTTGCACCACTCTACTCTATGCCAGTACACTCTACCCCATTCTATCATGCACCACTGAACTTTTCGCCACTGCACTCTGTACCACTCCTGTCTAGGTCACTCAACTCTGTACCACTCCACTCGATGCCACTGCACTCTATGCAGGGTTTCCGTTCTCCCACAGAACTGTGCATAGAGATCTAGAACCTTAGTGAAGTAGGATGACCCAAAACTCACCTTAGTATCAGAAATCCCCTTACCGAGCTAGCTACAGTGTCTCATTGGTCATAACAAACTCCCAATGACTTAGATAAACCAGAACATGAACTTATGTTACCTCAGGAATCGTGGAACACATGAACACTCTTTCGCTCTATAATCATTTCAAACCAGAACGTGGAGTAAAGAGGACACGTGCATTTTTGAAATATTTATTATTCAATGCAATGTTCTCAAACGCAGTATCTTATACAATACTAACAAACAGATTATAAGTATCAAAGTTATCAGCATAGTTACTAGTCCATAGTACGCAAACGGTGATAGCATGTTATAATGCTGAAAATAATAGGAATTAACAACACCTATTTCTCACCTCCCTATTTAGCATATTATATTATATTATGAAGGTCTCTTTTGGGTTTTAGCAGGGCGGGCCCATACCTCTAAATATCAGGATGAGAGGATCACATCATCAGCTAACAGCTCTCTGCATGCGAAGCATCTTCAAGTGTGTTCTGCATTTCCTGTAACTCTATCTTAAACCCGCGTAGAGCCCAATATTGGCAGCAACTGTATTTATGTTATGTCTAATGTGGTGCGAAGATCAGACCTCCCAGCAACCTTGTATCGAGTTATTCTTAGAGTTTTTAGCACTCACTGTTCAGACAGTGTACCAAGCAAAACTGATATCAGAGTAATAACATATTATTCTCAAATAAATCACATCGCGCTTCTAGGTTGAAAGCTACAACAACAAGTATGTGCCGTGTGCAAAACTGAAGCCGAAGGAAAAATGGCTTTTAAACATGTAATACGCTCATGCTAACTTAACACAATATATGTAATGAAGTATCTATATGACAATGCCAATGCCCTCTATGCCACTACTCTCAACCACTACACTCTACCCTGCACCACTCCACTCTATGCCACTTTACTCTACTCTGAAACAATCTACTGTACCCCACTGCACTCTATTCCACTGCACTTTATGCCACTCTACTCCACTCTGCTCCACTTCTCTCTACACCATTGCAATCAACACTTCACCACTTTATTCTATGCCACTGCGCTCTACACCACCACTCTATGCCATTGCACACTACCCTGCACCACTTTACCCTACCCTGTGCCTCTCCACTCCCCTTCACTCTACTCTGAAACAATCTACTATACGCCACTGCACTCTGTACCCCAGTATTCTACGCTACTCTGCTCCTATCTGCACCACTCCACTCTATGCCACTGCACTCTACTCTGCGACAGTCCGCGACTGGTCGCGACCGGACAGGACCAGTCACTCTGCCGCTGGGACTTCAGGACCTCTCCCACTAGTAAGACATTTACTTGTTGATTATTATCTTAAACCTGTGAGAATCATTTATACAGTTAAAGAGGGTTACCGGGTAAATTCTCAGGATGCCGAAGAAAGATGTTGTTTCCACGTCTAATACAATTGACAACTATCTTGTACAAACGGTAAAGAAGATTAATGTTCAAAGGAGAGAATCACTGGGATTGAATCAATCGCCCGATCTCCAACGCTTAAGCCCATCTTTACCACCCCCTCTGGAACACACTCCACCACAGGCTATAGGCACGGATGCACCTCTTATTACCTTTCCTGATTCGGGTAATAACGAACCCAATATAAATACTGTGGCTGCCCCCGATATACTTCTTGTAACCGATCCCGAGAGTGACATTGAAATTGACTCAGATCATGGGGCCCAGATGCGTCCTACTGAAGAAGAACTTTTTTCTGCAGATCAGGGGTCTCGGCCGGTACGAACTTGTGCTAAAAAACAGCTAAAGCGTGGAGGGTTGCGATCCGGGGCAAGGAGAAAAAGGGCCACCACCCCTGGCACATCAAAGGGTGAAACTACGGATCATGTCGAGGACAAAATAAAGTACTCTATGGACGAGGAACTGCTTCATAAGATTGGGGAGTTATTCGAAAGAAAAATTAAAGACATTATTAAACCTTTGGTGGCTAAAATCGACAAATTGAATGCCATGATTAAAAAGCTGGGAGGTTTACAAACTAAGGTCGTGGGGGAGGTGGAAAATATAACCATGCTTGTTGCAAATATAGCAGCCTCCCCAGGGGAGAATATACTGGGAGGGGGTGGGGTAGGGGGTGTATCGATACCAACTAACCCCCCTGCTCAAGTTCCAGCAGATAATGTTAATCAGTCAACCGTTAAAGATGACACCTTATTAACAGTTAATATTCCCCCTGTCCAAAGTCAGGAAACAGACCCCCTTCAATTTATTGTTGAAGCATCGCCGGTGGTACTGGTGCTGGCTAATATCCCACCCCTAGATCGTGGCATGGTAGAGCCACCCGCATCCTTGACGAGTAAGGCTCTACACTGGTTAACTGGGAACATGAAATTAGCCCCAGGAGGGAAACAGCAACTGGCGAGAGAGATTATGACAGCGAAAAGGGTCCCGTGGATAGGGAACCGACCTAAAAAGTTTAAAGGCGACTGTGTGGCGGTGACCTTTTCAGACCCGACAGTTTTGCCTAATGTCCTTGCAAATATACTCCCGCATCAACGAAGAAGTGGTACTGTTGTCCCACTCACCCTAAAAAATTTTTATGGTGAGCAACAAAATGTTACTTATCCTAAAACACCAGTTCTAGGTTGGGACATTAACTTGAATAATAGGTGGGGCATAAATCTTGGACTGAACATTGTGACACATAATAGATTCGATGCTCTCTCTGGGCTAGATTTGTGTGATTGACGGGAGGCTTGTGAGGACTCGAGGGGTGATGTAACTGCTGATTTGACCCCTATGGCTCCTGTATCTTCTCCTATGACTGGTAGCGTAAAAGGGTCCCTTTAACTGGGGGACAAAGTCAGGCTGTTGAGCTGGAACATCGCCGGTTTGCGTTCTAAGTTAGGTGATTCCAACTGGCTTAACTTTATCAAACAGTACGACATTGTCGCCCTACAGGAAACCTGGGATAAAGACTGTGATTTCTGGGTGGATGGCTTTACCTCTTTTTTTGTCCCTGCTTTGAGTTCAACGGCCGGAAGAAGTAGAGGAGGTCTTGTGCTGTTGGTCTCAGTGAATGTTAGGGGCAAAATTGTAAAGGTTGACTGTGTCTCCCACAATTTTCTCATTGTGGAGGTAGCCTTGGTTAATAACACTAAACTTATCTTAGTGAACTGTTATAATTCGCACCAAGGGATCTCTGCAGATGAGCATTTAGTATGGCTAAACGATTTTTTAACTTCTTACAAAGAAAAGCAAACCACTTTGTGCCACCTAATTTTGATGGGTGATTTTAATGTACATTTATGCTTAAATTGTGATTTAACTGATCCAGACGGTCCGGATAGTATATCCACCCCGCATTTTGAACATAGCCAGAAAGGGGAGGCTCTTGAAAATCTATTGTCCAGTAACGACCTGTTTGAAGCAGAGTTTTTTTATAACAACACACGGGTTGCTACTTATACTGGTAGGGACTGCCAAACGATCATTGATTACATTTTTTTATCTTTAGGTCTTTTAAAGTATGTAATTTTTTATAATGCTATACCGATGCCTCTAAGTGATCATAACCCCGTGGTGATTGAGCTATTTAACGGATTTTCTCTATTAAACAGTTCTGTCTTGCCACAGGCTGTTTTGTCGATTAAAGCTAAAGATCAGGGGAGAAGGGTCAAATGGGATAAGATTGTGCCCGGTGATTTTTTCCTCACTATAACATCCAAAGCTGCACAGGAATTAAATACCTGTGTTAATCCTCTCTCTAGGGAGGAGGATGTAATAACATCGTATGAGGCCATTTGTTCTAGAGTATCACAGGAACTTACGCTTAACTGTCAAGTAGCAAAAAACAGACCAGCAATGGGCTGGTTTGACCAAAAATGTAGTAAAGCCCATAATATTCTAAAAACGGCCCTCAATGTTCGCCCGAGGAACAAAGCTTGGGTAGCACAGCTTAGAAGGGAGTACGCGAAGGCAACTCAGGAGCGAAAAAGGGAGTTAAAACAAGAAGCCTTGGCCGAGCTCATGGACAAAGCTACTTTAAAAGACAGTGCCAAGTTTTGGTCAATCATTAACACTCCCCTGTTTTCTAGAGATCAAAACTCAGTCTTAGAATTAAATATCTCGGAAGAAGACTGGCTCAGTCATTTTGAAAAAATATATGGTAGCCATCTGGAGTTGGAAACCCTGGTGGTCCCTGTTCCTGATTCCACAGCGGCTCCAGTAAGGTTTGAGAAAGCCGAAGTGGTTAAAGCTATTGAGAGTACGGCGGGGCATAAGGCTCCAGGTCCGGATGGGGTACCCTCCGACATGTATAAGGCTAATGTAGAGTACTGGGCCGATATCCTGACCAAGGTATTTAATGCCTCAGCAACTATAGGGTTTCCAAAATCTTGGTCCAGATCGATCATAATCCCTGTGTTCAAGAAAGGTCAGAGGGGAGACCCGAGATGTTATAGGCCCATCTCACTGCTAGACTCCTCTATAAAAATCTTAGGTAAGGTTGTCTTGGCCAGAATAACATCTTGGGCCCCGGAGAATAACATCTTGACAGACGTACAATATGGTTTTAGAGCTGGGAGAAGCACAGAGGATCAATGCCTCAATCTTAACCTCATTATAGCCAAATATACGAAGGTAAAAAGGGGCTCTATCTTCTTGGGTTTTATGGACCTGTCCACAGCCTTTGATCTTGTGAACAGATCAAGGCTGTGGACTATGCTGCTTAAGATAGGCCTTGATTGTTCGCTGGTATACTTTTTGGCAGAGCTGCACAAGGATTTAAACGCCTCGATCAGGATGACAAACGAGGGGAAATGTACAGCAAGCTTTAAGTCCAGCAGGGGGGTGCGCCAAGGCTGCATCTTAGCCCCAATGCTGTTCACGCTGTACGTGAACTCGTTGGAGTCTGATCTGATAGCAGCTACGCAGGATACGCTGCGCATGGGGGGAACGCCAATTCCGGTGCTCCTCTATGCCGATGATGCGGTTCTATTGGCAAGGACCCCAATCGGACTGCAAAGGCTGCTTGATTCCTTCGGTAACTTTATGAACAGTCTTGATCTGGTGATTAATAGTGGAAAATCCCACATAATGTCTATGGGAAGCTCAAAAAATAATGTTAAAACTTTTTATTGTGGCACCGAGGTCATCAGCAGAGTAAAAGTATTTACCTATTTGGGTGTGTTATTTGATGACCGGAGTAGCTGGACCCCACAGCTTACTACAAAATCGAATGCTGTGAGAAACTCTTCCGCTGCAGTATTGGGGTTTGCCAAAAGACTAGGGGGTAAACAAACCGAGGCGATCTTGGCAATCTATAAAGCCAAGACAGTCTCAATTGCAAGGTATGGGGCAGCTATCTGGGGGACCACTAATTCTGATCGCATTCAAATTGAGGAAAACAAGTTTCTGCAGTCTCTTCTTGGTCTCCCATAGTCAACAGCCACTTATTCTATTCATCTTGAGCTGGGTCTGGGATATATCATTGATATCATTAAATTAGCTCCTATCCTGCTCTGGATCAAGATTTGGCTGAACCCAAAACTCTCCCTAAACCGTAAAATTATAATAGATTGTCTTAACTTAGATCATGTGAGAGAAATTCAATGGCTGTCCTATATCAGGAGTATGGCTGAGAAGCTTGGGCGCCTAGAGATTTTTTCCAGGCCAGAATCTCTGTGTAAAGCCGACCTAGCATGGGTCAAGACCAACTTTGCCAGGCTTTGTGAAGCAGAGCGAGAAATGGCTGAGTTAGGTAAACCTTCAGTAAGGGCCCATGTTTTGGTTACCACGTCGTTAACAATGGCACCCTATTTGTCGATCGTGACAAATTTCTTTCACAGATGGTTATTGACGAAATTTCGATTCAATCAAATGTTTATAGTATTATGGGACGTGAAAGGTTGGGGTAAGCCGGAGGACATTCCCCCTTGTAAATGTGATGATCTTTCTCCCCAAGATACTGTACATTTTTTGTTGTTCTGCAGATTGTTTTCTATGCCTCGGAAACGGTTTATTTCACCAATATTGAAAAAGATGAATTTTAAACAGTATAAACCTGCCTTATTATTTCTCCAAATGATGGAAACGCCTGAAACTATGTACTGTGTGGCCAGCTTTCTGGCAGCATCTGTCAGATTAAAGAGGTCTAGACTGGATGTTTAATGCTGTAAGCTAATTTCCTCTAGATGAGCTCTTGTAGCAGGGAAAAAATTACGTTGAAAAATATCTGTATTAGGTACATCAATTGTGGCTTTTTAATGGATATGAGTTTTGAACATAATAGCATAATTTTAAATTCTTTTAACATGTTTTTTACTGTTTGTATTATTGTATAGCATACTTTTATGATTTTAACTAATCGAATAAAGTGGTTTTGACTGGACTTGACTCACTGTGCCACACTACGCTTCCCATTCTACTCCAAGCCACTGCACTCTACACCAATTTACTCTACACCACTTTATTCAAAATCAATGCACCCTAATCCACTGCACCTACGCCAACTACTTTGCACCACCACTGT
Source organism: Lissotriton vulgaris (assembly GCF_964263255.1). Classification (NCBI taxonomy): domain Eukaryota; kingdom Metazoa; phylum Chordata; class Amphibia; order Caudata; family Salamandridae; genus Lissotriton; species Lissotriton vulgaris. Next base: position 91,457 of record NW_028250455.1, read on the forward strand.
ACTTTACACTACTATACTCTACAACATTCTACTCTATCTCATTTCACTCTAAGCCACTGCATGTTATATCACTCTACACCATTATGCTCTACGTCACTGCACTCTACACCACACTATTCTACTCTGCACCTCGGTACTCTACATCACTGCTCTCTGCATCACTCTACACCACTGTACTCTATGCCATTACACTTTACACCACTCTACTGCACTTTACGCCACTCTAAGTCATTCTACTGCCCTCAGCGCCACTGCTCTCTACACCACTACACCATCCTACTCTATGCAAATGCACTCTACACCACTCTACTCTGTAGCACTCCATTCTGTGCCACTGCATTCTACCCTGCATCTCTCCACTCTACGCTGCACCACTCCACTCCATGCCACTTCACTTTATGTCATTTTGCTTTGCAACACTGCTCTCCCCACCACTGAACTCTACGCCACTCTACTTTGCATCTCTCCACTATGCGCCACTGTCTCTGTGCCAATCCACTCTAAGACACTCTAATCTACTCTGCACCACTGCACTATACAACACTTTACTCTATACCACTGCACTCTACGCCACTTCTCTACTCTGATACGATCTGCTCTATGCCACTTCAGTGTATGCCACTCTATTCCATTCTGCGCCACTTCAATGTATACCCGTCCACATTACGCCCTTGTATTCTACACCGCTGCAATCTAAATGCCACTGCACTCTACACCAATGCTCTCTACAAAACTTTGCTTGAAACCAATATGCTCTATGCCACTGTACTCTATGCCAATCTACTCTGCATCAGTGCACTGTATGCCACTATACTCTACTCTGCACCATTGCACTCTATGTCACTATACACCATTGCACTCTGTCACTTTACTCTGCACCACTCTATGCTGGTGTTTATGGTTTAAATCTTTTTATTGCATTTCAAACATAACAAGGAGGAACAGGACCCCCTGCTCCATCAAGACAAAGCGATACAGACATCAGTTGTCAGCGCTGTCAATGTTACCAAGTAATTGCTGTGAGCAGGTCAACAGTAGACAACTTAGGGAAAAGGAAGGAATGAATCAAAGCATCAACCCCCCCCCCCTCTGTCCACGAATCCTTTGGTTCCCACAAAACGAAAGGAAAAAAGGTGCTAGCATTATAGGAGTTATCGCTTTTTCTGGGGAGCGTGTAATTCAGGGATTTGCGTGTCTACTAGCCTGAGGAGCCACAGATATCAGGGGCAAGTCAGTTCCCTAAACTCCGCTGTGAGCAGTGTCAGGAAGGGTTGCCACATCTCTGTGAACTCTTCTCCCCTACCCGCCAAAGTAAGGGATAGTTATCCATCCCCATTACCAACCATAGCCTTTGTAACTGGCCCGCGTGTGGGGGAGCTTGGGGAGAGCGCCAATGGGCGAGTATGTTCTGGGCAGCCGCCCCTAGAGCAATGGCAATAAGACAGCCTCTTCTGGATTTTAGGGGGTATGTCAGCGGGTTGGGCAACCCTAAGAGGACGTAAGCGGGGAAGTGTGGGAGTTGTGTATCAAGATGAGAGTCAATGTCGTCTAATATCGTGGTCCAATAAGGTTGGATTCTATCACAGCTCCACAACAGGTTCTCTAAGGTGCCTAGTTCACCACACCCCCTCCAACATCTGTCACTAATACGGGGGTCAAAACGGTGTAGGCGCTCAGGTGTGTGATACCAGTAAGTGGCAATTTTGGTCAGTGTCTCCGTGAGCCCTGCATGGTAGGCTGAGTGCCGTGCCCTATAATATATGCCACTCCATTCTTTGTGTGAGAGGGTTCTACCTAGGTCTCGTTCCCATCTTGCCCGACCTGCATTGTAGGTGTGGGTGTTGGCCGCAAGAAGATGTTTGTATATGTCTGAGATTAGTTTTTGTCTGATGTTTGCGTGACCAGCCATTTCTCATGAGGGGTCAAAAATCTCTGAGCTCCCAGTTTAATTTCGGGTTGGAGAGCTCAGTGCCTGAGTTGCAGGTAATGCATTCTATCAATCTCAGGGATGCCATAGTCTGTTTTTATTTGTGGAAATGGGATGATGCCCTGTAAATCAAATAGATGTCCCAGGGAACGACAGGGGGAGAGGCGCCAGTTTGTGAATGCTTTGGGATCTAATCCCGGAGTAAAGTCGGGGTTATTGAACAATGGAGTCAAGGGAGAGTGAAACGATGATAACCCATGGGAGATAGCTGTGCGGTTCCAAGCTTTCAAGAGTGTACTTGTGACATGGGAGGTGTAAAAATTGAGAGGTCGATGTTTCCTCCGGAGAAAGGGGATACCCTGTAAGGGCATACCTGCAACTGCCTGGTCCTGAAACAACCAGTGCTTCTCGGATTCCAGGCGGTGCCACTCTACCAGATAGCGGAGCTGCGCATCATAGAAGTAGAGCTGCAGGTCTGGTATACCGACTCCTCCCTGTTCTGGGGGGAGGACCGCAATAGTGTGCTTGAACCGCGGCCAACGGCCTCGCCAGATGAAGTGCCCCATGCTCAGACTGGGTTTGTTTGATCCAGCCTGCTGGGGGGGGCGCAGAGGGAGAGTTTGAAATAGATATAGTATCTGGGGGAGGATCGTCATCTTTACAGCAGCTATTCTGCCGAACCACGATAACGGGTGGTGCTTCCATCTGCGCAATTCCCGGCGGATTTGCACGCAAAGTTTATCATAGTTAGCCGTGACATTAGCTCGGATGGTAGGGCCTAGTTGCACTCCCAGGTAAGGGACCATGGCGTCTGACCATTAAACAGGGTGCTCCTCCCACAAGTGGGTCAGTGTGGTCTCCGGTAACTAGATGTTGAGGGCAACAGATTTGTTTGCATTGATCTTAAACCCTGAGACCTGCGCGAAGTTATGCAGCTCAATGAAAAGGGCCTGAAGGGTCTGACCAGGGTCGGTGATGGAGAGCAAGATGTCGTCCACGTAAAAGCTGATTTTGTGGACATCCCCCCGAATTTTATCCCCTTGATGATAGGGTGGTGTCGAACTCTGCGCACAAGGGGCTCCATGTAAAGCGCGAAAAGAATGGCGGAGAGAGGGCACCCCTGTCGGGTGCCTCTGCCTATGGAAAAGTGGGAGGACGTCTGGCCGTTGACTCGCACCGTAGCTCGAGCGAGCGATAGGAGTTACGGGTACATAGGACCTCCTCAAAGCCGAACCTTTGCAGCACTTGTTCTAAGTAGGGCCAGTGGACCCTGTCAAAGGCTTGTTCCACATCGATGGCCAATAGCATGCAGTCCGTTTGAACGTGCGACGCTGCTTCTATGAGATGGAGCACCCGTTTTATGTTGTCGCTGGTTTGACACTGTGTAATAAAACTTGCCTGATCTGGCTGCACTAGTTGAGGCATATAAGGGGCTAATCACGATGCAAGGATACTCGTATATAATTTGATTTTGATGTTAAGAAGAGAGATCGGCCTGTACGCACTGCAGGTAGTGACGTCTTTCCCGGGCTTCGGGATGACTATGATCGAAGCCTCCAGCATTTCCGCCGGGATGGCTCCGGGTTGAGCAAAGGTGTTAAAAAGGTCACGCAGGACGGGAGTCACCTGGGTGCAAAAGGCCTTATAGAAGGCTGCAGAGTAGCCATCCGGGCCCGGCGATTTCCCCAGACGGAGGCATGAAATGGCCGCGATGACCTCTTGTAGCCCAATCGCCTGATCCAAGTGTGCAGCCTGTGCCAGGTCCAGAGGGGGGAGCCGTGCCTTGTCGAGGTAGAGTAGCTATGGATCGCATCAAGAGAGTCCCCCGAGTATCACCTAGCGTAGAAATCCCGGAAGGTTTCTACTATAGTGACATCGTCAGAGACGAGGACGCCTCCAGGTGTGCTTATATTTTGAACCCCTTGTTTCTGCCTCATTTCCCAAAGTGTGTGTGCTAAAAGACGGCTGCATCTATCTCCCTCAGTGTAATAGAAGTGGCGTAGGCGGAGGTTCGCGTATTCAGCTTTTTCTTGGTCTAGCCCCGCGAGTCGTGTCCGCCTCATACAGAGCTCCCGCCAGGCCCTGGCTGCACCAGTGCGTTGATGCATCTGCTCCAGCTCTGCCACTCGTTGTGTGAGCTCGGCGCGATTCTGGGATCGTTCTTTATTGATGGCTGCGGACATGGCTATACACTCTCCCCTGCAGTAGCATTGAGGGTCAAATAGTTCGAGATAGCGGTCCGAATTTGGTCAGTGACGGAGGACTGATGCAAAAGTGAGTCAAGGAGGCGCCAATGTCGCTGTGATGGCTGAGTATGTGGGAAGGAGAAAGAATCCGTCACCGGGGAATGATCTGAAAGCGACGCTGTGAAAACTTCAACCCCCGTCGCTAAGGCCACTAACGGAGTAGAGGACAAGAAATAGTTCAGCCTAGCGTAGGTCTTGTGGGCCCCTGAGTAGTAGGTGTAGGACCGGCTATGGGGATGGAACTGTTGCCATAAATCAACGAGGCCCAGATCTTTGATGTGTGCATGGATTGCATCAAGAGTGTCCCCGAGTATAACCTAGCGTAGAAATCCCGGAAGGTTTCTGCTATAGTGACATCGTCAGAGTCGAGGACGCCTCGAGGTGTGCGTATATTTTGAACCCCTTGTTTCTGCCTCATTTCCCGAAGTTTGTGTGCTAAAAGACGGCTGCATCTATCTCCCCCAGTGTAATAGAAGTGGCGTAGGCGGAGGGCCGCGTATTCAGCTTTATCTTGGTCTAGCCCCGCGAGTTGTGTCCGCTCCATACAGAGCTGTCGCCAGGCCCTGGCTGCACCAGTGCATTGATGCATCTGTTCCAGCACTGCCACTCGTTGTGTGAGCTCGGTGCGATTCTGGGATCGTTCTTGTTTGATGGCCGCGGACATGGCTATGAACTCTCCCCTGAGGACAACCTTAAGGGCAGTCTAGTGTGTACTCAACTAATCAAGGGGGAAGGGATCACTTGTCCTGCATAACCAGATTATGCAGAGATGATTCGGAGTGTCTCCGGTAAAAAACCCTCATGCACGTGTTTGCAAAGTCGTAGTAGCGGTATATGTTGGTTCTCCGCTCTTCATACACGTGTGTGCATAATCATAGGGTTAGTTTGGTTATGCAACCTCCACCAGGAGGTTCTTACCCATGCTTAAAAACAGTAGTGATCTAGTGATGTGGGTAGTGCTCGATTAAAATACCCGGACAGCCTGAGTATTTACTTTATTGGGTCTGTATTCGGGTAGCCCTTGAGGGAGTATTGGTAAACGTATGTTCTGTGAATATATTAGGAATTCTAACGCACTAATAGTCAGAAACTTAAAATGGCCGACATGTTTCAGCCCAATCTGCCACTTTAGGACTCACGGGCTTTCTTCAGGACCAACTGTGATTAGTGAAAAGGGGGGGTTTACAACAATTATTAGTCTTATCGTAAACGGTGTTATAAAAAGGGAAATTTCAACCTGTTTCTTGTCAATTAGGTAACAATGTACCTTCGGTGTGGAATTCCCACACTTCCTTCGGGTTTTAGGGAGGTTCAAGGGGGCTAAATTTTAGCTCCAGTCCTCTGGCGTCGAATGTGCTGACTCTGCCTCCATAACTCGTCCACTGTGTAGCCATGGAAGTGTCTGCGGTAGCGTTGAGGGTCAAATAGTTCGAGATAGCGGTCCGAATTTGGTCAGTGACGGAGGCCTGATGCAAAAGTGAGTCACGGAGGCGCCAATGTCGCTGTGGTCCCTGAGTATGTGGGAAGGAGAAAGAAGCCGTCACCGGGGAATGATCTGAAAGCGACGCTGTGAGAACTTCAGCTCCCGTCGCTAAGGCCACTAACGGAGTAGAGCACAAGAAATAGTTCAGCCTAGCGTACGTCTTGTGGGCCCCTGAGTAGTAGGTGTAGGACTGGCTATGGGGATGGAAGTGTCGCCATAAATCAACAAGGACCAGATCTTAGATGTGTGCATGGCCCGCCCACGGGAGGGGCCCCACTTGACTAGTATGCTGACACGAACGGTCGATAAGGTTATCAAAGACCAGATTCCAGTCGCCCCCCAGAAGTAGGCGACTCTCCGAGTTGGCTGTGGCTTCAATGAGTGCATTGTGTAAGAATTTGTCCTGGCCCTCATTGGGCGCATATACCGACCCTATGATAAGATACACGCCAGCAACAATGAATTGGTAGTTGAGTAGACAGCCTTTTATTTCCGCCTCTCTCTGGATCACTTTACCCTGGATGGAGTGGGAAACCAACATTATTACCCCAGCTGACTTAGTGGAGAGTGAGGAGAATAGTTGTATGGGGAATGCTCGGGATTTCATCCTAGGGTGGTCTTTTGTGAGTAGGTGAGTCTCCTGTAGGAGGCAAACATCAGCTCCCGAGTGCGCCAGTAGATTCAGGACTGCCTGCTGCTTAACAGGGTTGTTCAGTCCTCGGACATTGAGGGTCAGTACCTTAAGGGGACTGTGTGCCATCTAGTATGGAAGGAAGAAGAGAATCTGGCTTGGACACCCAGCCGGTGTGGCGCATGGAGAGTGTGGTGGGAAGGCCGCAGTAGCGGTCTCGAGCATGATGTGCGCTAGCAAGCATGGAGGAGTGTGGACAGGGGGACCCACTCAGCTAAGGACCGAAACAAAAGGGAAAAGGAAAAACCCCGGCGAGAAAAAAGGGGGAAACCCCAAAACCCACACCAAAGTGCTCCCAACCCTCCCTAACCCAAACACCCAATGAGCAATAACAGTGTTCAAACAAAGTCCGCCGTCCCAGGACGTCTGGATAATCAACCATGTAAGGACCATAGTCATTCAAGTGAGGAGAACCGCCCTGCCGCCCGCCACCCGCCCAAGCCCAGCAAGGATGCATCAGAGGGGATCTTATTTGGGAGTATTTTAGGGGCCCTCATTTGTCGTCTGAGTTCTCTCCAGTGAGGGCCTCAATAGCTGTAGCCAGGGCACCTCGTTGGCTCCGTGCAATTTTCGAGGCAGGTGGACTCCGGGAGCGCCATTTCCTGGTTTGTCGTTGCCAGCCTGACGGAGAGATATCAGGTCTCTCTTTCGCGTCATCAGTGTCGCTATCTTCACTCGGAGGCGTCAGGTCCAACAGGCCTCAGGCGGCCGACAGTGAGCGTAGCTGGTGCAGTTTATTGTTAAATCGGAAAATGAGGCGGAATGGATGCCACCAGGAATATGAGATCCCTTGTTGCCTCAGATGGTCGGTCACAGGGTGGAACTGCCTGCTTCTCTGAAGCGTGACTAAGGCTAAGTCTTGATACAGCACTGGTGAGTGGCCCTAGTATGAAATCGGGTGCAAAGATCTCGCCTTGGATAAGATGGCTTCTTTAGTCTTGAAGTCCTGTACACAAACTAAAATGTCCGCAGGTGGTGCATGAGGTCCACGGGGTGGACCCACCCTGTGTGCCCTGTTCAGAACGACCGCCGCTGTGTGAGAGTCAACAAGATGTGCCGGAGAGGCCGGTGGTGAAGGCAAACAGGTCTTTGGTGTCGTCAGAGCTTCTCACCCCACGGATGCAAATATTATGCCTGCGGGATCGGTTCTTTATGTCCTCGAGATGCAGCTACATGTCCATGTGTTGGTCTTGTAGCCTAATGACTTCCTGCTGTAGCGTGTCAAGTCCGTTACCGTGGCATCACTTTTCTCCTCCAGCGTGGCTACTCATTCTCCAATGTTATCAACATCCCAGTGCACCTCTTTAAGATCCGTGGCAAACTCTGCCTTCACCGACTGAATGTCCTCTCGCAGCGTGTGGAAGAGCGACTCGAGAAAGGCCTTTGTGATGGGTTCATCCCCGGAGGCTCCAGGCTGTTTAGACGGCTTCAGCTTCTGGCTCTGCAGTTGCCATGTCCGGATTGGATTGAGCACGGCCAAATATGTCTTTCAGAGGCTTAACTTTAGCGCTTCTGGCTTTGGACATACTCTTTTGCATTCTGCGATTACCCAACGGGGCGGTGGTTATCTCTTAGGTGGGCACAGGACTGTCTGTAGGGGGACCCTATCAGTGGAGGGCGTGGCACAAATTTGGAGGGCTCATACAGTGCTCCTAGAGTATGTTATAGCGTGCTATAGGCAGACCTCAGTTTTCGTGTCACTCTGTCGCCCGGGGGATGGGCGCAGGGCCGTAGAGTCAGCTAGTATGCAGGCACTGTAGGCCTGAAGGGAACACCACTCACCGTCTGTGCGGGGCCCCGGGATCCCCCGATGCATTCAAAGAGGGCGCAAAGTCTCACACCCTAGGCAAAATTGGATGTCTGGGTCACCACAGATGCCCGTCTCAAGCCTCACTGTTCTGGGTATCACGGAGGCAAGGCCCAGTTGGCCCACAGGAGATCCAAGGATGGCGGGGATCAGGCATGCTTGCCGATTGCAGACAGGGTCGAAGCCTCGCCAGACTAAGCCGCCCCTTAGAGAGAGGCCCCAAAACCAAACTGCTGTGCTGGAGGATCAATGGGCAGGCACAGCCCGTTGTATTTCCGGCGTGGAGGGGTAGTGTTGTCTCTGGGTCATCCCTCAGATGCTCGAGCCGAGGCTGTCAGCACCCCGAGCCGGGGATCAGAGCGGCTCTCCCCACTGGGACCAAGGCACGGCCGCAAGTAGCACTCGACCCGCGCTCGGGTGGGGTTCAAGGAGGAACCCCCGTCAGGCCTGTAGGGTGTCCGGGTAGTCCCTGGATGGAGAGTCGCCACCCTCACCGGCCCGACAGGTCAGCACGTCTTCTAGCCGGTCCCCAACTGCCCTGGCCTCACCTGTCGTCCCAATGTGTGGTGTGCAATGATGTAGGGCTTTCTCCCCACCCACCCCAAGCCGGAGATCCGCGCGTCCCACCTCTGCAGGGCCGGGTTGCGGACAGCACTCAACCTGTGCTCGGTGGGGGGCCGCGAGGTTTCCTCCGTCCAGATGTGTGTGTCGGGCGCCAATACCCCAGGCAAAGCTCTCCGCCGGTGGACCCTGAGCTGTGGGGCTAATGCCTCCGGGTGCCAGGCGATCTTTCACCGGCGGTGCCGGTCTCAGCAGCACACGGCCCTCCTTGCAGCCTCCAGTGATAGGCCAAAGGCCGCGCAATCAACACCCAAATGTCCACGGGGCAGGGGCGTCCGCGAGGCAGGCAGGCAATCCCGAACACTGCGTGATCCACACTGGGCACATTCAGCCTCAGTCGCCAGGTAGTGCCGACCCGCGAGCCACTGCAGAGGCCTCGGGCTCACGCAGGCTGCCACCGCGTCCCCTGCACTCTCGGCCGGCTGGCGCGCACGCGAGGCCGGTGACCAATGCGGCACAAGCAGGCCCAGTGCCTCCGGTGTACAATGCCATCAGTAGCGACGGCAGCTGCGGTGTCTTTAGTTCACCGCACGGGCCCTCGTGTGTCCTCTGTTAGGACAACCGTATGGAGGGGGCCAGTTGGGCGATCAGAGAGGGTGGAAGCTGGCCTCGGTGTCCCGCTTCCCGGACACCGCATTGTCGAGGCTGCTCACACGCGAGCGGCCGGGTTCGCCTCTCCGATCTTCCCGATCCCGTCACCACCAGGAGTCCAGATGCGAGTCCAGGTGGATCGGCGGGCACCTCGAGGGTTCACAGTGCCAATCCCACGCCAAACGGGCCCCCGAGGAGCCATTCTGTGCTGCTTCGGGCTGGCCAGACAGGAGCGTGGAAACGAGCGTCCTACCTCGCCGCCATCTTGACCACACCCCCTATGCTGGTGTTTAGACAAAATATTGAGTTGTAAATATCAACAGACAAGAATATCAGGTTTAAAATATCGTGAGATGGAAATATCGATGTCAAGAATATCGATGTCAAGAATATTGATTTAAAGGTAAGTAATATCGATTTTTAAAATATAGTAGTTTGCAAAAATATAGTTGTTTAAAATATCATTTTTTAATTCATTTTATGTATTTTAGTATTTATTTTAAATGTACGTGATGTAATATTTGTGTGTGTTGTTAATGTTATTTTAATATATGTGTTACATTTTTGGTAGTTATTAAATTTAATTTAAATAAATGTGTTTTTTAGTTCCGTAGTGGGTTGTGGGTTTATAGGGGAGTAGGGTTAGAAGTAATTTATTTATAATACATTAATGATTAGTTTTAATTTAATAATATTTATTTAATTGATATTTAATTGTAATAATTGTGCTTTTAACTTTTTGGGTATATTTAATGTGTAGGTTGCAGGGTTTATAGGGGCAAAATGGTGGGACGTAATATATTTTATTTACTTAATAGTTTGTGGTTAATAATTGATAATTAATTATGTTAATTGGGTATTTTTTTAGGTGCAGGTTGTGGGGTTACAGGGGTAATGGTTGGGAAGTAATTTATGTTTAGCTAATTAATAATTCATTGATAGTTCATATTAATTAAGTAGTTGATAATTAATTATGTTAATTGTATAATAAAAAAAATAGGTGCAGGTTTTGGGTTTTTAGGGGAAACGGGTGATGAGTAAATTATTTGTAATTACTTTATAATTAGTTGTTAAATACTATTAGCTATTTATTTGAAAATTAATTTTAATTATGTAATTAATTTTTTTTAAAGTTTAATTTCAGGTGCCTGTTGTGGGGATTATAGGGGTAAAGGGTGGCAAGTTAATGACGTTTAATGATTATAATTTGGTTTCTAATGAATATTATTTGTTTAATTGATAATTAATTATGTTAAATGTGCACATGTTTTTTTTAGATTTTGGATGTGGGTTGTGGGTTTTGCAGGGTATGGGGTGGGAAGTAAATTAATTTAAAGCAATTAATAGTTGTTTTTCACTGAATATTGATTTACTAACTAATTATGTTAAGTGTGTAAAGAAATGTGTTACATGTTATGAGTGTGCTGTGTTTATTGTGGGAAGTATATTATTTGTAATTAATTATTTATTTAATTAATGAAAATTAGTTAGTTGATGAATGTTTGTATTAATAGTGTAAAGAATGTTTTAGGTGCATGTTGTGAGTTTTGTGGTGCCATAGGGTAGGAAGTAACTAAACTAAATGTATTCAATAATTAATGTTTTTGTTAATGAATAATTTCTAAGTAAAAATATTTATGTGTGTGAAAATTAAGTGTATACTTTATTTATAATAATATTTGTCTGTGTTTGTGATTGTATGTATTATATTTTGTAACTGTCATTTTAAATATATATTTTTTAACATATTTATATATATTTTTTTATCAACTTTGTTTTTTAAAATAATTTTATTTTGTTGAAGATACTTTGATTCTATTTAATGTTGAACAGACTAGAGTGGGAATAGTAAATTTGACCTCTCACTATCCAACACTTTCCCTACAGTTTCACATATTGGAGTGGGAATAGTAAATTTTACCCCCCACTATCCAACACTTTCCCTACTGTTGCACATATTGGAGTGGGAATAGTAAAGTTAACCCCTCCGCTATCCAACACTTTCATTACTGTTACACTTATTGTGGTGGGACTAGTCAATTTTACCCCTCCACAATCTAACACTTTCCCTGTTGTTGTAGAGATTAGAGTGAGAATAATAAATGTATTGCTTTGAACTCCAACAGTTTTGCTACTGTTGTACTGGCTGGAATGGGTACAGTAAATATTGCTTATCTGCAATCCAACGCTGTTACTACTGTTGTATTTATTGAAGCGAGCTTTGTAAATTTTAACCAGTTTTATTATTTTTGAGTTGTGTGGGGTGGAAGTGGTATATTTTTTATATATTCATTTTAATCGTTTGCGTTGTTTGGTATAAATTGTAGTGGGAACAGTATATGTATTAAATTTCAAATTTTATTATTTATTGTATACTGTTATAATTTATATTTTATGCATTTGTTTATTTAAAATTATAATATTTGTAATTAATAATATTTTGTAAATATTTTATGTTAATGGTAAATGTATATATACATTTATTTGTTTTTATATTATTTTTAAATCATAATATAAATTAAAATAATTCGTTTAATAAGTACTAAGTAGGTATATGTAAAACTATTTTAATTATTATATATGTGTGTTTAACTTTTTTACGTTATTTGTTATATTTGCTAAGATATATATTAAATATATTTTGATTTTTTAAAATTAATTTTATTTAATTTATTTATATAAATGTATTATTTTATTTTAAATATATTTGAAAATCGATATTTTATAAAACTATATTAATTACACAAGTTTAGGATGTCGACATTTTTTACATCAATATTTGTGTATGAGGATATTTGGAGTGTTGATATTTTGTCAGTGTACCCTCTACACTACTGAACTCTACACTAATGCCCTCTACGCCACTGTACTCTACACCACAGCACTCTACTACACTCTCCTCTGCAGCACTCTCTGCCACTGAACTCTGTACCATTCTACTCTATGCCACTGCACTCTACTCTTCACCACTCTACTGCGCTCTAATCTACTACGCACCACAACATTACCCAAGTGCATTCTACCCCACTACAGTCTAAGCCACTCCACTCTGCAACACTGCACTTTATATCACTACTTTATACCACTCCACTCTGCCCTGATCCACTCTGCTCTACACCACTTCACTCTATTCTGAAACAACCTACTTTACGACACTGCACTCTATGCCATGGCACTCTATTCCACTGTACCCCACTCTGTGCCACTCCACTCTATGACACAGCAATCAACGCTGCGCCACTCTATTCTACATCACTATATTCTATGCCACTGCACTCTGCCCTGCATCACTATACTCTACCCTATACCAATCCACTCTAATCTGAAACAATCTACTATACTCCACTGCACACTATGCTAATTCAGCCTATGCCAGTCTACTCCACTCTATGCCACTGCAACCTGTGCCACTCTATACCTCTGGAGTCTACGCTATGCCACTGTACTCTAATTCACTGCAATCTACACCAATGTACTCTACATCACTTTACTCAGTCAATGCACCGTAAGCCAATGCACCTACACCAAATACCTTGCACTACTGAACTTTAAGCCACTATACTCTACAGCATTCTACTCTATGCCACGGCACTCTATGCCTCTGTACGCTACGTCACCATACACCATTGTACTTTGCGCCACTGAACTCTAGGCCTCTCTATTCTACTCTCCACCCCTGTACTCTATGTCACTCCTCTCTGCGCCACTCTACTCTTCACCACTCTACACCATTGTACTACCCTGCACTCTATGACCCTGCACTCTGACACTGGACTCTGAATGACTCCACTCTATGCCTCTACACTCTACTCTGCACCACTCAACTCTATGCCACTGCACTCTACACACTACACTCTACACCACTGCACTCTATGCCTCTGTACTCTATGTCACTACACTCTATGCCACTATACTGTACACCTCTGCGCACTACCCTGCACTACTCCACTCTACCCTGCACAACTCCACTCCATGCCACTTAACTCTACACCACTCTACTCCACCCTGTGCCACTCAACTCTACACCACTAAACTCTAACCACTGCAATCTACTCTGCACTTCTCTACTTTATTCCACTGCACTCTACACTACTCTACAACACTGCACTCTACGCCAATGCACTTTTCACCACTTTACTGAAAAACCAGTACACTCTACGCCATGGCACTCTACGCCAGTCTACTTTGCACCACTGTACTTTACGTCACTTCACTCTAGGCCACTCTACTACACTACACTCTACGACACTCGACTCCACAATACTTCACTCTATTGTGTTCTTCTTCTTTAAATTCTGCTTCACTGACACTCTACACCATTCCATGCCTTCTGAACTACCTGTTTGACTATGCTCCCTCATTTACCCCTTCTGTGTAAAGCGCTCTGATATCTGCAAAGATCTTGTCCGCGCTATATAAAACTTTTAAAATAAATAAAATAAAAATGCCGTTCTACAACACTCGTCCACTCTATGACCCTCTATGCACCTCCCTTTTTGCCAATCCATGCCACTTTACTCCAATGTATTCCATGACACTCTACTCCTCTCTACTCCACGCCACTCCAGTCGATGAAAATCTACTCCATTCAATGCCATTCTTCTCTACAACACTCTACTTCACTCTATTCAACACCCTATACGTGATCCAACTCTGCTCTACAACACTCTACTCAGCTCTGACACTGTACTCCACTCTATGTCGTTCAACCCTATGCCCTTCCACTCTACGATACTCTACTCCCTCCACGACACTCCACAACACTGTATGCTACTCCATGACACATCGCTGCACTCCTCTCCATGCCACCCAACTCTACTGTATGCTACTCCATGCCGCTCTAAGCCACTCCATAACACTCCACTCTACTCCACTTTATGACATTCCACTTCACGCCACTCTCCTCTCCTTTACCCCACTAACTTTTAGTCATGCGGAACAGCAGCCACTCTGGTGTACAACATTGCTAAAACATATTGGCAAAGTCAAAAGCTTTTGCATAGGCGAGACCTACTGGCTTTGCCAATGCTTGTTTTGTAATCGAAATGTTTATAAGCTGTGCCTATTTATCTCTTGTGTTCCTCTGACCTTCTGTAAAGTGACGTTGCTTCATAGGTAGGAACCAGACTGGGGTGAATGCCTTATGAATGAGGCAGGTTATCTGGAAGTGAATTCTAGCCATGAGAGGCAGCCAGTGTTGGTCTCTTAATGTGGGTGCAATATTGCTCGATTCTTTTTTTTGTTGCTGCTTTTATTTAGGCATACAGCAGATGGTTCTTACAGATGCCATGGATGTTTTGGGTAAAACATTCAGCAAGGTATTGCTGCCATCCAGGTGAGATAGACCAGAGATTGGACCGCTGTTCTGAGGTCTTTTGGTGTGTTAATGGTCTTGAGCTTCCAGCAGAGGTGGAATTTGAAAGGGGCGGTCAGGTGGTCTGTGATATCTGGGATGGTATGGTTCATTTTCGGACAACGGTAAAACCTGGCTACTTTGCTGATGAGACCACTGTGGGGGAGTTGCCTAAAAGGAAACCACATGAAACCAAGATCACACGAGAGGCACTTCTCTTGAATATAGGAGTAGCGACTATATCTTCACTAGGATTAGTTTGAGAGAGAACATGTTAATTCAATCTTTTAGTTTCACCATTAGCTTGATCTTTCTCAGCTAGTGATGGACAATTGTATTCTAACAGCTATGTACAGAGACTGCCACGTGGACAGGAGCAGTACGTGCAGGTAAGAGCAGTGGGGCTGGGTGGGGGAGGCGTTTCGACTGACGACGATGAGGGAACATTATTATTTATTTTATTTTTTCTCGTGGTCATCTGTCAATCTCCCTCCAACCCAACCCCTCCCTCTAACGCTCTTATCTGCAAGTGCCACTCCTGCAGGTGGAGGAGCAATCTAAATGCTCTCGTGGATACTGTAGTCTTGCAGGTATTTTCCCTCATTATTTTTATCTGTCTGTGGCAACTTCGTACTCTCAAATAAGACTAGAGTTTGAGCTGCCTTGTCCTTCACTGCTGCTATTTGGGGCATTTGTGAAATCCATTTGTGGGGCATGTGTTGCCAGCAAAGACTCCATGAAAGTATTACATTTGAAGATACTTGACATAGTGCAGGAACATGAGCAAAGATTGACAGTTACATTTGACAGAGTCAGCAATAACACTAGCTTTAGGAAAACAATTGAGAAAAAGTATTCTGTTGCACACAGCATTTAAGAGTCTGCCAAGGAGATGGATTTTCTCAATGATGATATAGTTTGTCTCAAAAATGAAATCGGTAAATATGTTTTATATTATTTTTTAGACCATCTGATACAAAATTACCTTATGTATCCATTAGCAAACAACATCATACACAAGTATTTACTACTCAGGTTTCCAATAATGGCAGAAAGCAAGTTTAAAGTCATATAGAAAGAAAGATCACTTACATGTAGATATTGAACACATGTATGGATATAACACAGAAGATTTACTCTTCTTTATATGTATTTACCAAGAGGATCAATGGTATTTTTACACCGGTATTTACCCAGGAGGCGATTGAAGAATGATTCTCAAGAGCAAATTTTCAGTGATATGCAAGACGGTAAACATAAAGTTAAGGAAAAGGTTTATTACCCCCTCATGGGGTCCTCCTCGTCTCAGTCATTACATAGGAGTATCTCACAAGAAAACACTTATGTTATGCAGATTTATGGAGCGCACTGTCACCGTGAGGGTATCCTGGTGCTGAGTAAGTGTGACTCTAGGCACACATATATCCTTTTTACCCGCTCTCTGGAAGACCGCTGGAAGACCGCTCGGACCGCTTATTACTGTGCACATCTATGTTTCATTTGGAGCACTTCACCACTAATAGGAGTACAAAGTCCTAGGACTTTACTCTCGATGATTTATTTGCAAACTCCTGTAAAAGGTGAGAAATTCGGAGCAATTGGAGTGCCATTCCACTACAAAGGATCACGTTAATTCAGATTTAGGATCAAACGTCATATGTGTATTCTGCCTTTAAAGCTCTGATGAAGTTGCAAAGGCTTGTGTGTTTGAGGAACGAAACTCGTTGGCTGTTTTTATGAACAAATGTTGATATCCAAATAAAGAAAGAAAATTAAGAAATCACAGCGGATTAATTGTACTATGTTCGGTGCACCTTCTTATGTGTTAATTTGTTGTATGAATCTGTAACCAGCATCACCAAAGGGTGACAGCTGCTGAAGTATGTGCACAATCATTTCTAATAAGACAGTAGTAAGAGAGTGAAGTGCTATCCGTTAGGTCTGTCACCTTGAACCATTTTTTGCTTTAAAATAGCCTTCGACACTGCCTTACTTTTGGCCACAGACCCATGAGCCACAAAGAGATGTTGAATATCGAAAGGAGGTGGTATGACTGAGATATATACTCAAGCATGTTTAACATCTGGCTATAATTGAATTGAGTTGGCAGAAGCCTCCTGAAAAATAGGATGGACGTCTTCCTGAGAAAAATTAAATGGAGTTGCCAATTTGAGAATGAATTTAGGATCTAATTATAATACCACCCTGTCTGGAAAAAAAGGATGCGAAATAGTTAGTGCCCCAGCTCACCAAATGTGTGTGCCAAAGTAAAGGCTACCAAGAAAAGAGTCTCAGCAGACAGCCGTGTAATAGAGATTGCCTCAAGAGGCTCAAAAGGATCTTTCAGAAAACCTCTGTGAATGACTAAAAAAAATCCCAGGATGGTAAGGGGTTATGTAGAGTTGGCTTCTGTAATTGAAAACTTCTCAGCCTCAAGACCAAAGGTGTTATTTGAGAAATGTCTCCTGAACACTGACAGAAAACTCTACTTGCAGCCCAGTGGGAATTCAAATTGTGAAGAAAGTCATCTACCAGAAAATCCCAGATTTTAAAGGGTCAATAATAGTAGGAGGACAGACTTCTCTGATCTCTCACCTAGAAAAAGCACTTCAATGTATGTTTTTCTAGGATTGAATAATAGAGGTTCTACTTGAAGATTCACGGTCCCTAACCATCTGTTCAGAACATCCCAAGCTCTGTAACCTGAGCCATTCAACAAGCAAGCTGTTAGATGTCAACAGCTGTATTGATGAATCATCAGGAGAGGAGACTGCAATGGAGGCGAAACCAACAGAAGATGAAAAAACTGCCCAGTGACATGTTGAGAAGCATTGAAAACCATAACCAGAATGGGGTTACCAAAATTGTTCTAACCACCTCCACCTTGATTTTCTGTAAGACATTCAGAAGAAAAGGAATCAGAGGGAATGCATAAAGCAACCCCTGAGGCCAGGAAATGGACATGGCATCCACTTCCCATCTGGGAGGAGAGATTGTCTCTGTGAAAAACCGTGGCCACCTCACATTGTTCTGAGATGCAAATAAGTCAAGGCACGGGGTGCCGCACCTGATAGAGCGCGTAGGTCCCCCAACTAGAATTTGTACCAATACTCACCTGGGCCCATAAGTCCAAATCATATGCTTTAACATTTATTTTAGGTAACTCACGCTCTACTATCAGTATATAGTAACTTTTATCTCTAATTCCTATCCTATACCAGTATTCTATGAATCTTTGTCACTGGATATCTAAACACGATGGATCAGGGAGTTGAGTTAAGGGAAAAGGCACTCAAAACATCATAACATTTGTAATTATATAATAACCACAGACTCAGGGTAGGTTCAAACTCTTTATCTAATCATCATCATCATAAGTCATTAGCCACAGGTTAAACGCTATTAGACTATCAATAACCAAGATCAGAAACAGCGTATAGCTATGAATAAGATAGATTATGCCAATCATTTAGAAGCTTTGAAATAAAGGGAAGGTAGAAACAAGGAACGTGCTAATTTTAGAAAACAGTCTTTCTCAACTTGATTAAAGGAGGGTAAAGAAAGGGAACATACTAAACCCAAAGGCTTTCGTTATTCACTGGCAGTTGAAAAGGAGAACACAACTTATGCAATTCGATGTTTCAGATTTAGCTCAATAACTATAGGGAAGGTAAGGTTTGGAACAATACTATTAAATTCAGCTTATCTCCTTAAAGGGCGGGTAATAAAAGGAACATATACTCTTATAGAGACATATAGCATTGACTAAAGGTGGGTAAAAATTGGAACACGCTAATAGTCAGTAATACATGAAAATCTTATTTACTAAGGGACGGGAAAGAAAAGGAACATATGCAATAAAAAGCTTTGCAAATTCGGGAAGGTGAGAAAAGGTGTGCAAGTTAATTGGCAATCACCTACACAGACTTATTTTTACCTAGGATAGAGTGAAGACCAACCCTGGCCACGGGTCAGTTGGAAAAGACAGGAGGAACCCCAAATACTTCAGTGCTAGTAGGCGAGCAGGTGCAGCTCATTGACAATCAGGACAGGATAACCCCAGAATTTGGATCAGGACCGGACACCGAAGGTTAAGACCAGCACCTGCAGTTTCGGTTGCAACGCCTGCGCTACTCCCTCTCTGCAAGGAATCTGCCAAAACCCCAATTGGGTTATAACTTTTATCAGCAAAGTGCTTCGCCAGCACTTTCACTTCCCCAAAACCCCGATTGGTTTCTTGAACCTCCCAACAGAGTGCTCCGCAGCTCTCTGCTTTCAGTCACCTTTTGAGTGCGTTCGGTCAGTGACAGGTCAGCTAATCAGACAAGTCGGAAAATTTCTCTAGCTAAACCTATGCTAATTATACAGTTTTTCAGGTCAGTGTACCACACCCCAATGTTGCAAGTGTAAGGATCCCCAATTTTGATTGGACAAAGGAGGAGGACACGTCATCACACCACCTAAATTTTAGACTTTCTCAGACTCCTTATTCAAATTCCGTCTACGCCCCTTAAATTCCAGGTTCTCATGACATATGCCTTTTGGTTAACAATGGTGAATATAACATTGAATACAATTGTAACAATTTTCAGTACAGTTCAGTTCCTTCTAGCTGGGTCTAAAAAATGGAGTAGTAAGCACCTCCCATTCCCAAAGAATACGATACATGAAAAGTAAAAGGAAACAATTTAGAACGCAGTAATAAATGATTACACTGTATACCATGAATCTCTACACTATACCCATTACTTTAATATAAACTATAGAATTAGGATTAAGCAGAACGAACAGTTTAGCAAAAGCAGCAATGCAAGCTTGTGAAAACACAGAACAGCCATTTTAGCACTAGTGCGCAGATGCGAAAGGGTTCCCTCCAAAGCTGCGAGTACGTCATGTCACGTGGGTATGACAGACGTATGCGCAGTAGAAATTCCCGCGTAGCAGCAGCCATTTTAGATTGCAAGCGTATTAGGATTAGAAAACACATAAGCAAGCTTCACTCGGATTCCCAATATAGGTGAAGATGGGGTAAATTAGTAAGACAAACATATTGATTACATAGTTAGGGTTATTTGAGGCTCATGATACAAGCAAGTCACTTTACGTGCGAATTCTTGCTCCATCACACCTGCAAGATATCTTTTTTAATTTTTTGTAATCTTTTTATTAACAATGCTCATGAGAGCATACAGTACAAAATAGTTCCAAAAGTCCATGTTTGGAGAGATCACAGAAATCAGCCGAAGAATAGTCACGAGGGAACAACAAAGGCAATCAATAATTCCCACACCACCAACCTCTAAGTGCCCCCCCCCCGATTATCTGTTTTTCCGCCATGGCATCCACACTTTCTTCCATTTTTTTATTACACCCCCACTTTTGTACACAGTTTCTTTGGCACCAGTCGAGGTCTCGCTTCCAGTCCTCCAGTTGTGGGGCTGTCAGCGCCCCCCATCCCCTAGCAATGTTGCGCTTAGCAATTCCCGCAGCCAGGACCAGCCATATTTCCATATACCTAGACCAATCAATGTCTCCTTTAATCATCAGCAAGAGCCATTTCAGCTCCTCAGGACCGTCTCGTCCACCACTGCAGACATAGTATCAGTTGCCCTCCTCCAGAAGTGATTTATCGCCGGACATTCCCATAGGATGTGTTAGAAGGTGCCCTCTTGCTGACAACCCCTGACACATGACGGTGACTGAATCGTGCCCTAGGCATAGGTGTGTGCAGGGGTTGTATGTGCGGTGTAAGATCTTTAGCTGCACTTGTCTAGATCGAGAGCAGATTACAATCTCTCTAGGGCCCTGCAATGCATCCTGCCAATCATCATCATCTATGCTAACAAGGTCCATGGCCCAAGCCTCTCTGAAAGTAAATAGGGGGTTAGGTACATTGTTTATGAGTTTGCGATAGATCGTGGATGTCGGTTTTTCTGTGATGGGGTCAAGCAACAGCCTATACTCCAGCGGGGCGTAATCCGGAAAAGGCGTGCCACTATGTATATGTGTTCATAGGGCATGTCGGACATGATGGTATCTCTGTAATCAGTGGAGGTTGTATTCTCTCTAGAAATACAAAAATGAGCGGGGGGAGTCCCCTTTCCAGACATCCCCTAAGAAGTCGATCCCTATCAGTTTCCACCCCTTAAAACCAGTTAAAGCAGCCACTTCCATTAGTTGGTCACCCAACAACAACGGGATTCTACCGGTCAATTTTCCTGCTCAACCCAGGAGTTTATTTGCCTTCCTCCGACACTGCAGTACCTGCAAGATATCTGAGAGAATTGGTGCTTGGACAAGTGAAAGTTGACTGAGGATTGAACATTGCGATGCAGACTGTCCCACTTGATGTAAAGTATTCTTAATACCAGGACTCACTGCTCTGCCAAATCGAATATCTGTATTGATAGCTTTTTCAAAAAACCCAACTTGGTCAACCCCCATGCTGGTTCAGGTAGCACGGTGCTACTTGATTATCCGTCATGATACTGACATTCTTGTTCTGCAAAGAGACCTGAAAACAGAGAAGAGCTTTTAGAATGGCACACAACTCCCACAAATTGGGAGACTGCCTCTTTTCCAAGTTAGAACACAGGGCATTCTGTTCTTAGTCCTCCAGAACTGCTATCCAACCCCAAATACTGGCATCTGTGGCCAATATCACTGGAGATATATATTAACAGAGCAATCCTTTCTTGAGATGCTCTTCCCTCAACCACCATGAAAGATCTTGGACAACACCGGGCGTAACTGGAAACCAATGTTTGTACTTCGCTGAGTTTAGAGAGCAATAATCCAAGACGTTATTGACCACAGGTTTCAGGTGGAAACGAGCCCCTGGGACCACTGTTACAGATGCTGTTAAAAGACCCTGAACCCGGAGCCAAGTCCTGGCAGTTGTTTGTGATGGCTCAGAGAGGTTGCAAACAATGGACACTATGGTTCACCGTCTGTTGTCCAGTAGAAAGATCACACCCACAGTCGTTGTCAAAACAGGCTCCAATAAATTGCCTGATCTGGCATGACACCAATAGACCTTCTGTAGGTTTAGCAGGAATGCCAGGTCCTGGAGTGAGGTGGGGACTATTATCACAGTTTCCTCTGCCTTAGAAAAAGAGAATTGCAAAAGAAGTGGGCAAAAGAACAATGGATTTAAAATAGATCTTTTGACTGGGGGAGAATGTTTGCATTGTCAGCATTCCATCTATTGTTTGTTTGCTGTAAATGTGTTCGCCCTAAGTGGGATGGGTATGCCCAGACGTGAGTCCCTTGCTCACTGTGCCACTGGATTCAAGCTAACCTGGCTGAAGAAGGGTGACAGACCCTGAAACCGGTCCCAGGATGCTTGTTTCCGGTCAAGGAAGGACCTGGCCTGGCAGTTCGTTCTGGACTGTTCCCATGGGGCACAGGGTCAAGACTGATCAGCCTATGGCTGGGTCCAAACTGGGGTGGCGTAGTGGGCAAAAGAACGATGGATTTAACCCAGATCTTTTGACTGGGGAGAATGTGTGCATTGTCAGCATTCCGTCTATCATTTGTTTGCTGTAACACTTACAAAAAGAGAAAGCAGAAAGTTAGCAGTCATCAAGATATGGAAAAGTAGCAATATCCTTAAGTTGTAACAAAGCTACCACCGGTACCAATACCATTTGTGAAGATGTGCGGGAACATTGTCAGACCAAATGGGATAACTTGAAACTGGAAATGAAACCTTCTCAGGGCGAACCTGAAGAACCATTGACTTTTCAAATGCATTGGAACATGAAAATGTACATCCTGAAAGTCTAATGTAATGAGAAAATCTCCCTTCGAAATGAGAGGTATCGATGAGTCACCATCCTGAAGGGTTCTACTGCTACAAATGAATTTAGCACTCTGAGATCCAGCACTGGACGAAAGCTGCCATCCAGCTTCAGAACTAAAAAGAGAGCGGAATTGAATCCTGTAAATCTCTGACTTGCCGGGACTGTAACAATCACCCATTTGCCCAATTAGGCTTGAACGCATTCGAGTAACTATGGCTCTCACACAGACATACCCTATGGATCACAAGTTTCTTTTTATTTCTCCGGAATATTGGCACGTTCCTTTTCCTTGAGGTTGTCCCTTTGCTCTCGTACAGCACAAGGGCATGTGTTTTTCTTACATTCTTTTTCCTGGATACATAATCTAGATAACAACTTCAACCAGAGATTATTCCTGAAGCCCCCTGATGCAACATGTCTCCCATGGGTAACAGCCAGACCTTCATGGTTATCTCTGGCAGATGGCGAGCATTTCTTCCCACTTAGTAGTCACTGCTGGTGAGGTCTAGCTTCCTACCCTTTGGGGTCCAGGCTCACACATAGAAAGAGAAACAAACCTCTTCTGATTGTTTCTGTGCAGGAAGGTTTCCCTTCCTGCAGAGAAATATTCATTACGCAATGCAGGCACCCTTGCACCATTGTGCTAAGGTGCCTGCGTTGGCGCGTGGCATCCTATTGTGTGCCGGCGCACGGGAAAAGGACAGGAATGTGTTGTATCTGATAGAGAGGCACTGCCCGTGCTGGGCGTTATACTGGGGCAGTGACGTCAGGCAGGAGCGGGTCAGGTTGGGGGTTTGTAAAATACGGGATATGGACCATTAGAGGTAAGTACCTATAAAAATTAATAAAACGAATTTCGTTGCCCACGCTGCATCACATTTGGCGATGCAGCGTGGGCAACGAAATTCTTTCGTTTTTTTCCGGGACTTACCTTTAATGGTCCATATCCTGCATTTTACAACCCCCCCCCAACCTGAGCCTCCCCTGCCTGACGTCACCGCCCCAGTATAACGCCCGGCACGGGCCGTGCCTGCTGATAGATACGGCGCATTCCGGCCCATTTCTTTTACCGTAGGGCAGCACAACAGGAAGGCCTGCGGCATTGCCCTACGGTAAAACCTCATAAATGAGGCCCTGAATCTGGTAAACTGAAACTGGAGTGAAATTCTGCTGTGAGTGACCCGTAATCCTCTATGCCAGATTACTACATTCTGCATTCTGATTTATTCAGTGACTGATATCACAAATCTGGGAGAGACTTGCATTTTTGTGACTCAGGCCCAAAGTCTCCTTGCAAGGAGTAGGGATAACGCTCCCATCCTATAACTAATCGTGCCCTTTTGACATTGTCAGACATCTTCAAAGTTTTGATGGAGAGGAGGATGCTGTCCAGTTGTCGACCCACTGTGCATTGATTGCAAAATATTAACACTTTCACAACAAAAGTAGAGCTGCACAATGGAGAACTGCATGCATAATCTAGAAATTGTCATGTAAAAGGTACTAGGATAATTGTTAATTGCAGGAGCTCACCTCTCCTTTCGAAGAATATTCAATGTGCAATGTGCATTGAATGCAAAATTAACACTTTTACAACAAAAGAAGACCTGCAGAATGCAGAACTGCATGCATAATCTAGAAATTGGCATGTGAAAGGAACTAGCGTTGAATAATTCACCAGAAAAGTGCACGTTTCTTTTGAACCCTGCAGTGATGAAATCCTTTCTTTCAGGCAGCCTCCTGAGTTGTTTCGAGCCAGTGTACCCCGAGCAGCTTTGGGTGGAAGAAAAAGTATTCTGTGACGTGTTTCCATTCCACATTGTCTTCGACAAATCCGTAAGCTACGTCATTCTCTATATTCGTCCCCAGCCTCACACTTTCTTTCACAAATAAATATGTAGTCTCGTTAGTTTTTACATTCTGCAGAAAAGGGCTCTTCACGACATTTGCACATATTTAATAGAAGCATCGAAGTGGGCACCCCAGGGAACATTTCTAACATGTACTAACAAGTCCCTTCAGGCTCATTTGAGTGCTGACATTTTTAATTTAACAAGTTTGTTATAGCAAAAAAAAGATAGATTTACATAGGAAGATTCTATACATTCACATCAGACCTGAGTCCTTCCAGGTAGAGTTTATGTATAACGGGAATTAAATTAGACAGATATTGCCTACTGTCAACAATGAACATGCCCTAGCATTTCCAGGAAGTAGCAGCATTTTCACATAGATGTGGCTTACACTACACAGCATATTTCTGTAAAAGGTTAATTCAGTAATACATGAAAGCCGTGCTCACATCACCTAAGTGCCTGAGGCCAAATGCTGCTTGCACAGTGCGTCTACAATTCTTTTGCATTAATGTTGTTTGCATAGCACATAAACCAACAGTTATCTTCGTATTTGTGAAATAAAGAGACTAAAGGCCTAATGCACCGAAGGGTTTTGCAGTTGCACAGCATGCAAACTGCTGAATTACAGGGTTTGTGTAAGAAAGTGGGTTATTGGTTGAGAGAGGTGGAAGCCTAAGTCGATAACCACACTACTTGTCAGGGTGAGCCACAAAAGTCATTAAATTAACTTGTGTGTAACCCTCTGGTAGGGTTAAACTTTTGAAAAATAGTTGTAGTTTGTTTATTATTAAGGGATGTATGGAATTAATTAAATATAATTAAATGCAATTGCATTTTCATACAAATTAATGTTATGTTATTTTTTTAAATAAATGATTATTTAATATGTTGAAATAAAAAATGTTATATTTTTGAGATAATTGCTTTAATAGTAAATGATATGTATTTATATGTATTTATATTTTTAACCATTTAAAATATTTACATTTAATTTAACATTATTTCATACGTTTTTTGTTTTTTTAGTCCCTACCTCCATTATTGTCTATTGGAGCGTGTTGTAGTATCAGTGGTTGGTCAGGTGTGGTGCTGGACTTAATACTGCTCTTCTTTTGCAGTAGTAACTTTATGTTAATAAATTTGCCTCCTCACTCTGTCACAGTGGTTGGAGACATTCAAGCCTACTAACAAATGTAGATTTATTCATGTGTAAGTTTACCATTGAGAATGGCCTCCATTGTATACATCACCAATCAGTGTGCCAAAGCTCTTTGCGCTTAATGATGGAGCGAAACTCGGTGGAAGCCTCCACCTACAGAAAAGAGTAGTTACACCACTTTTAACCTGTGTGGAAAGGAGAGGAAGACCGTTACATACAGGGAATTCATTTCCCAGTCAACAGACAGCAAAACGTTTGCCCTGACCAGGCTCCCCGAGTTTATAGTTAAGTGGAAAAGGATATAGCAGTACTCCTATGAAACAGCCTTCTGCTGAATCACTGTGCACAGAATTGTATCCATAATGTGAGTGCTCTCCACCACTATCATAATTTGTGCCAGCCCCGTCTCCCAGCAATCTTGACACCCCTCTCTTTGTGTTTATGCACACCTGCCTTGCCAGTGGGTGAACTCTAATCTCTGGTATAAGCTGCCCATTCAGCTGTTCTTATAAGGCATCATATAGCATTTTTTTCATCTCGGATTCTAATTTCCTCATGCCCTCATCATATATATTGCCTGAATATTTCTGATCCTTTGTGCATGAAAGGCCACCACTTGCCTGTTCATTGGACTTTGACTGGTATATTTTGACCACAGACATTCTGTCTGCGAGCCCCTGAAATGTTGTGCCTATAATCTTCACAGCAATTGCAGTGATGTCAGTTGTAGTGTTCTAAACAAAATTGATTATACATTTGTGGAAGTCTACAATACCCTTTCTATGCTAATATAATAATCTTCCTCCAAATGCAAGTTGTGAGGTGGATCACATCTTGCTATTCTGATGTGCAGAACCTCTGAGTATAAAAAAACTCCTCTCATCTGCCTTAGCATTTGCAAAGATATGCTCGCTCAAGATAGCTGCCACAACAGAGGATCAGGCCGAGTATGGCCCTCGGCGTCAGAGTAAGCTGGACTGCAAAACACCACTGCTCATTTAGAATTTACTTGAGGCTTCTTGGAGGGATGCCAGTGCCACAGTAGGGGCATGACTCAACAACTCCAACCAACAGGGCCCAGATGAGGTGCCATCTACCACCTGTAGTTTTTTAATAAACAAGGGGGACCCACTTAATGGCTTGGGACCATGGGTATCAAGTATTTCTAACAAAACAACGGTCCTAAGCCTAGAACAATATTTAAAAACCAATAGTATAAAGGCCACAATCGGACAATATATGCACTTTTCTTATACCCAGCCGGGCAAAGAATTTATTTGAAAAATATACGACGCAAGGTCAATTTATACGTTACTATATAACATCAAACATTCAGTGTTTGAAGTAAGGCACAAGCCTGTGCCGTACTCAGAATAGAAAAAAGGTTGTGAGAAAGGGTGCACGAGAAAAGACAGTATACATCAGGCAAAAGGAAAGTGTGAGCAAAGGCCTGGTACTGCTTAGGAATTTAAATTGGCAGTATTCCCTGGAGTAGAACATACATATACAAATAACAATGAAAAAACTGTATGTCTACAAATTAAAGTCGACGGCGTTTCGATCCCGCGCTCAAAATAATGGGATCATCATCAGGACTTAATAGTTGCCTGGAATAACATGAAACAATATGCCCAGGGCTGGAGGGCAAGTTCTCTTGTGTTGGGCCACTCATGCGCAGGAAAGGCACTTCTGAAACCGATTTTAGATCAGAGATAGTTGTCAAGATAAGTATTTGAGTCGCCCGATATGCGAACTCCGTCTAATTTATTCTCCGTATCGAAGTACGATCTTCGAAGAAGAAAACAAACAAGCGGTCCAGGGGATTCGATGATCCGCTATGGGGAAAGAGTGAGCGCCTCAGTATTGGCGTTCTCACCTTGATGAAACAATATTCGTTCCGTGGCGGCGGTCAGTAAGATAAACGATCCGCTCAAAGGGCTGAATAGCTGCCGATACACCGGTTCCTCACTCGCAAAGTTGCTTCCTCAAATCTACCTATCAGATCTACCACCTGTAGGCCATTCCTTTGACCCAGTGAACCTCATAGCACTAAGGGTGTCAACACATCAGTATTCCCATGGAACTCTTGGGCATTCCCTGTGTCCTGCTCTTTAAGTACTCTGGGTAATCTAGCACTGCCAATCTAGACTCCAAAACCTTCCAAAACAAGGCTGGGGAAACAAAAGCCTACCAGCTCCAAAGCATAGCTTCTTCTTCACACCATAGGAGTGGGTTTCTCCAGTGCTGCACAGTTCAGTCATACAAAGAGCATTTCTCTGCCACTAATTCGTTTGGTTTATACTTAGCTCTATCCTCTCACCTGAGATTCTGTCTTTGATGGCTTAAAATGCCATATTGATCATCGAAGAGAAGCTACTGACAGGAGCCAAAAAGAAGTGCCATCTTACTATCAACTAGGTCTGCCATTCAATTATTCATTTAAAAGTGGATTGCAGCTGTGAAGTTCTTTCTTCAGCTTTTGGCTAGGAAATTTAATGAGGAGTTGATCAGGAAGAGGATATTTTTAAACCTTTGTGGTAGACCGATTACCTATGAAAGTATGTACATTGGTGTGGAAATGCATCTATTCTTTAGAAAAGTCGTAATCTTCGAAGGAAATGTCAAAGAAAATAAGCTGCTCTTTGGTTTAGATTTTTGTTTTATATTTTTAATACATAAATTGACAAATAAGTTGACCTTACTATCACTTCCATATTTAAATGAAGGAAACCTTGAAAAGGATTTTTCTCCTATACGCCATGTTGGAAAAAAGATATATTGGAAGAAAAATTTTAGCATCATGTAGTAGCCATAAAAACACAATAAAAGGTTTTTAATATCAACGTAATTAATTTACTCATTTAAAGAACATGAATTTAAAACCCTGAACAAATGACTAGTGACACGAAACTCGTGTTGGCTGAGTCCGAAGACAAATAATGTTGAGAAAATAAACAAAGAATGGGGTGTGGCCTGAGGCGTGATGGAGAAGGACACTGTGGGCCCGATTCACAAAATGAACTTAAGACTCAATCCTAAACTTACTACTGTTTTGGTATTCACAGATTGCACTTACTGCTTTTGGTATTCACAGAATGAACTTACTACTTTTGGCATTCACAGAATGCACTTACTACTTTTGGTATTCACAGAATGAACTTACTACTTTTGGTATTCACAGAATGAACTTACTCATTTCGGTATTCACAGAAGTTAGGACTCCTAACTTTAGGACTCCTAAATTCCTTCTGTGAATACCGAAAGTCCTAAAATTGCGATTTTTCTCAATTTAGTAGTAGTAAAGTTAGGACTACTAACTTTAGGACTCCTAAATGCCGTCTGTGAATACCGAAAGTTCTAAAATCACGATTTTTCTGAATTTAGTAGTAGTAAAGTTAGGAGTCCTAACTTCACTACTACTACATTGAGAAAAATCCTAATTTTAAGACTTTCGGTATTCACAGAAGGCATTTAGGAGTCCTAAAGTTAGGAGTCCTAACTTCTGTGAATACCGAAATGAGTAAGTTCATTCTGTGAATACCAAAAGTAGTAAGTGCATTCTGTGAATGCCAAAAGTAGTAAGTTCATTCTGTGAATACCAAAAGTAGTAAGTGCAATCTGTGAATACCAAAACAGTAGTAAGTTTAGGATTGAGTCTTAAGTTCATTCTGTGAATCGGGCCCATAGTCCTAAGCTCTTCGCCTGAAGCCGGGTGACAGGCATTTAGGCAATTCAGGAAAACAGCCCTCTCAACAGTTTGGGCTGTCCCAATACTGGAGATCCCTTGAGGGCTGAGGTGGTGGTGAGACAGACCCTCAGTGAGTGCTATCTGGGTGGAGTTCAGCCCTCGGGGACGGGGAGCGGCTACTCCCAAGATGGCGACCGCAGCAGCTCTTGATCTCCCACACAGCCTTGTACAGCTGGCTGCACTGAATCTGGGGGCAGGGCTGCAACTAAGGAACCATTGAGTACCAGCAGGGCACCCTGCAGGCCTCTGTGGGATGATTTGAGCCACGTGGAGATGTGGGGAGGCCTGATGAGGTGAGGCAGACAGCGCATACAGTAGAGACTGCAGCTGCCAGGCCATAAAGGCACAGAGAGACTTGGGGTTTTATTGAGCCACAAGAGTGGGGAATCGGCCCACAACACCCGGTCCAAACTCTGGGTTGATTTATTTTCCCTGGGTGGCTTTGGCTTGGCACTGGATCCTGCTCTCAATGAAGGCAATATCCGCTATGCTACTAAACTCTCTGTGGGATATTCTTGAAGAGCTGAGCCACTGAGCAAGAGGGCTGTGAGCACTGGTGGCCATCATTGGTTGAGTGCAGAAGCCCCCTCTGTCTTGGATGTTTCCGTGGGCCTAAGCTCCGCGTCTGACCACTTCCTGGTTAGAGCATCTTTGACAGGAGATGGCTCCTATACTAATAGTGTGACTGGACTATGCCTGTGCCAGCCTAGAAACACGACGCTGCTCAGGCATAGAAACACAGCCCAGAGGCACATGTCTAGAAGGTGGCAGCAGGCCCAGCTGCATTGACTGGGGTACACAGGGTCCTGCTGACTCACAGCGTTGGAGAGGTGGTTTGCCCCCACACAGGTTCTGGGTTATGATTGTGAAACAGGGGGGGCGTGGCTTGGACGCCGATCGGGATGGCGGCGTGAGCTTGCAGCTCCCCGCCTGGTCCTGCTATTTCTCCTGAAAACCACACCTTTGGCGCTCCCTGAAAGGCGGTTTCTCCGTAGGAAGTATTGAGGAAACATCGGAGAGCAGCTGGAGGCTTGCAGGAGACCAAGCATAGAGCTGAGACCCGATTCCGGAGGCCGGAGGTGCCGAGCCGAGAGTGGAGAAAATGGCGGCGTAGGGGAACAGCAGAGTCTGCTCGCGGGGCGAGGCGGATCAGAACTGAAACAGATTGCAAACGTCTGCCGACGGGGCATGAGGAGCTAGGGCCCACTTGAACGGGACCGCAGAGAGGAACTGGAGGTGTGAGGGCCCACATCGGCCTGGTGTACGGCAGACGCGGCACCCACCTCCCCCACCCCTCCCCCCAATCTCTGACATGGCGATCGTGTGAGGGGCGGCCCCGGCCTTCGGTGGCTATCAGCACCATCGTGGGAGCTTACGGCTGAGCAGCACAGATGAGACGTTCGGGCGAGGACTGAAAGCAGAAGGCGAGGCTCCCGGGACGGAGGGTGCGAGGCCTGGTGGAGTACCTAAGGCGACCGTATGACGACGCACGAGGCAGCTAAGATGGCCGCTGCTGGCGGAGCCTCCACCATGGAACACGGTCGGAAAAACCCGACCGCGCTGGCCCGGGATGGCGGAGCTCATGCTCTCCCAGAGGTAACGGAGCAGGAACAGAGGCTGAACCAGCGACTGGACAACATCTTGGATGCAATAACAGCGACTAAGGAGGCTTTGCATCAGGACATAGCACAGGTCGCCACGGGGCTGGGTCTCTTGAGGGCGGACCATGC
Source organism: Lissotriton vulgaris (assembly GCF_964263255.1). NCBI lineage: Eukaryota > Metazoa > Chordata > Amphibia > Caudata > Salamandridae > Lissotriton > Lissotriton vulgaris. The sequence continues at coordinate 122,474 of NW_028250455.1, forward strand.
TAAGCTCTCGGACAGAGTAAAAGAAAATGAACAATTACTTCAAGAGCTGAAATTGGCGGTAGTGACCGCGGAACACAAGCTGACTGATATCCTCAGCCGCCTGAACACACTAGAGAGACGAGCAGAGGATGGCGAAAGTCGTAATCGGAGGAACAACGTGAGGGTAGTAGGCCTTCCGGAGAAAATTGAAGGGGATGATGCGGTGGCCTATATGAAAAACTGGTTCAAAACGGTAGTGGCGCCAGAGGGCCTCTCTCCTTTCTTTTCCCTGGAACGGGCACACAGGGTACCAGCTCGCCCACCTATGCAAGGCCGGCCGCCCAGGCCGATGGTGGTGAAACTCCTGCACTATAAGGATCGGGACCTGTTGATACAGAGGGCGCGCTCAGTTGGCCCCTTTCAGGTGGACAATAGCCGGGTTACGGTCTTCCCGGATTACACACAGGAGGTCCAAAAGAACAGAGCGTCCTTCCTGACTGTGAAAAAAGAGCTGAGAGAGGAGGGGATTCAATACTCCTTGCTTTTACCGGCCAAATTACGAGTGATCCTGGATGGGGACACCCAATTTTTTCAGACCCCGGATGAAGCATGGTCGTGGCTTGAGTTGTATCGCGCCGGAACGGACCGCAACGGCAAAAGTCAACGGGAGAGACATAAACCGCTCCAGATCTGAAAATCACAACGTATCCGCACACGAAACAAACTCAAGAGAGCGGTGCGGGATGGTCAGATGGCTGCGGACAAGAAGGGGGCGTTAGCTGCAACAGCGAGTATCACGAGATCGCAACAAGAGAAGGCAGTAATGGGGTCGGACTCTAGTGATGATGGAGGAAAATCTGGAGAAGAAATATCGGAGGCTGAGAGTTCGAAGGGTCCAGCGGTCACCCTACAGACATCAGATGGACTCTTTAATGAGTGACTATTGAGAGGGCTGAACAATTCCGTTGCTTCTACTGGGGCAGGCTCTCCTAGTGGTTGACGGGCTGGCAGGTATGGTGCTGTAAATGCAGTGTGGGATCGAGGGCGCAGGACGGGAGCTCTGCCTGCCCTTGGTCGGCGCTAACTCACCCTCTTGCGGCCCTTAAGGCCTTCTGTGGTGGCGACCACAGATTAGTCTAATGTGAGCTGTGTTACAGGTTTGGAACAGGGCTGAAACTGGGTTATTAGGTCCTGTCCTGGGGAGAGGGGTTTGGGGAGTTTTTTCAGTAGTTTTGATGGGGGGAAGCAACTGCAATGACGTGGGCAATGGCTGGTTGCCATTGAAACGGTACGGTAATGACTACCATGGGGACGTTACCTAATTTGAAATGCCTAACATGGAATGTCCGGGGACTTCGAACAATGGTCAGACGCCACAAGGAACATGCTTATCTGGTGAGGCGTGGCGTCCAGATTGCAATGTTACAAGAAACTCATCTAACTAAGCAAGAATGCACTGCACTGCAGAAGAGATGGCGGGGTCAGGTGTTTGGCACCACGTATTCGGCGTTTGCTAGAGGGGTGCTAATATGGATAAGGGCGGGGATACCGTTCCAGGTTACGAACCAGCTGGTGGATCCTGAGGACAGATATGTGGTGGTGGAGGGGAGGCTATATGGCAGGGATGTGGTTTTATGCAGTGTGTACACCCCCAATATCGATCAGGCCCATTTTTTTGATGATCTGACAAGTTCACTGGCCTATTTCCTGGCGGGCCCCATCATCCTAGGAGGTGACTTCAATTCAATTACTAATGTGACGCTTGATAGGTCGCACCCGCCCGTTGGCCGATTCCCCAGTACATAGGTTGGCCACACATAGGAAGGACTGGCAAGAGAGGTGGGGGTTGATAGATGTATGGAGGGAGCAGCATCCTGACACTAGGGACTATTCCTTTTTTCGGCCCTACATGCATTACACGTCAGAATAGACTCTGCCTGTGTAGTGGCCCCCTGGCTGCCATGGTCACTCACACGGAATACCTGACTAGGACCATATCAGATCACAATCCCTTGCTGGTATTGGTGCAGTGGCAGCGGGCGAGATCAGCGGTTCCAACGTGGCGGCTGCGGCCTGACACATTGGAAGATCTGGTGTTTAGTGATACGGTCCAACAGGGCATTGAACACTACTTTGAGGAGAATGAGGGCTCTGCTACTGCGAGATCGGTAGAATGGGATGCGATGAAAGTGGTGGTGAGAGGCGTATGCATGGGCAGGTTCTCGAATGCAAGGACATCAGTTTTGAATGCGCTAGCGAAAGCGGAGGATGCGTTGAGGGAATTGGAGCAGCGTAGGCCTGAGCGACCGGAATTACAGGAGCGGTTACTTGAGGCTAAGGAAGTAGTGGCGACCGAAACAGAACGGCTGCGGTGCTATGATTATAAGCAATACACCATTAAAGCACATGCCGAGAGAGATAAAGTGGGTACGCTCCTTGCTAGGATTTCTAACCCAGACATTAGAGGTTGCCCAATCATGAGCATAAGAACGGAGTCAGGGGAAATGGTCTACTCGCAGGCGGCGGTGCTGGCGCACTTCCAGTCTTATTATACAAAGTTGTATGAATGCCAACTAGAGGTGGAGGTTTCTGAAATAAGTAAATACTTGGACTCTGTTCCACTGCCAGTGCTGGATGGCGAGGAAGCGAAGGAACTGGGAGGGCCTATAACGCTATCGGAGATTAGAGTGGCCATTAAACAGATGGCGAGGAACAAAACGTCTGGGGTAGATGGCCTGCCGATAGAATTCTATCTGAAATATATTGATATTTTAGCGCCCAGACTATTGGTGGTGAACACTGAAGCTAGAATGTTGGGGTATTTGCCCAAGTCAATGAGGGAGGCGCTAGTGGTGCCACTACTGAAACCCGGCAGAGAGGCATCCGATGTGACGTCTTATCGGCCGCTGTCCATGCTAACTGTGGACTATAAGATTTTGAGCCGTATCCTGGCCACCAGACTGCTACCACACATGACCAGACTAGTGCATGGGGACCAAGCAGGGTTTATTCCTACTAGGAACACATCAATGAACATACGCCGACTGATCCGGATATTGGACAGTGCTAGGGACACAGATAGAGAACCTGCAGTCTTATCAGTTGATATTGAGAAAGCTTTTGATAGCCTTGAGTGGGCATACCTGGACGAGGTGTTGGTGAAGTTTGGTATAGGAGAGGGGTTTGGGAGATGGACAAGAGTGCTGTATTCATCGGCCACAGCGAGGGTGCGCCTAGGATCGATTATATCCTCAGATTATCCAGTCCGCAGAGGGACGAGGCATGGGTGCTCGTTGTCCCCACTGCTGTTCGCGCTGGCAATGGAACCATTGGCGGCGCGAGCAAGGTCCGGGGCCATGTACCAGGGGATCAAGCAGAGTGAGAAGTCGCATTACATATCTTTGTATGCAGACGATCTGTTATTATACCTGGCGGATACAGAGCAGGCCCTGAAGGGAGCAGTGGACATGTTATCCAGATTTGGCCGATTGTCGGGCCTTAAGGTGAACTGGACTAAGACTTATATTTTTCCGCTGCGGGCGGACACGCTGTGTCCCCCTCGTGCGCTGGGTGTGGTCTGGGAGCCTATTTGGAAAACTGGACCGTACACACCGGGTTACGTGCACATTTACTACAGAGTAAGAAAGACGTTGTTTTTCAATAAATTAATTTCCACCAACTAACTTATGTTGAATATTTCTATTTTTTTTTTGTGTGTGTAGTTTTTCTTATCAACATATCTTATTTCATCTTTACAACTCATCAATTTTTTGCAGTTTCTTGTTTACATATAACACATGACATTAAATTTACACTGATTAATTCATAAATAACACATTAATTTTTGACAATTCATGATATAATTTCTTAAATACAGAACATATTCCCTTCAACGCGTTTCGGCCGATTGCCTTCCTCAGGAATTCTGCATTTTCTTTTTTGCATAGACAGTGGCTATAATGATGAGAGATAGTAGTTTAGTATTTTGTCTATTTCAGGATGTTGTTCAAAAAGCAACGTCTAACAATTCATTCCTCTCTTTTTAATATACATGTTTTTGCTCAAATTATCAATCTGACGTGATTATCCCCTACTCAGAGGCGATCTTTACCTACTGGGCTAAAGTGCTAGAATTTCTACATTTAGTTATACATTCATATATATATTCATATAAAACTGTACATTTATATACATATTATACAATTCTCTCATCCATTATCTAAATATCTATATACATTATTTACAACAGTTGCATAGCTTCTTTGTGTACTCCTTAGGCGTTGGTACATGTTATCGCTCTAATGCTTGCAGATGGGAGCTGAAAAGGGACAGTGCTGCTGTGATATCCCAAGGGGGATACATTGGAGGGGCGATGATTTTACAGGGAGGAAGATCTTTAACCCAGGGGAGATACCATTAAAGTAAAGGAAGCGTGTGAGGAACACATGGATATATTATGTGTTCAGCACTGAATGTGGGTTACTGACCCTTGGATGAGCTTGCCAAGTTAGATATCTAGATTAATCATTCATACCTGTACTGCACAGGTATGCACTGAAGCAGTATATCCAGTTCAAAGAATCAGAACGTCTCTAACGGCGTCAGTATTTCTGGATACAAAAAAGGGGAATCTAAAATTAAAATATACATAGTGTTAAATGGCGCCCCTTTGGACATCAGCGATTGTTTTTACTATTTAAATATTTCCTGGTAGTACCGTACCCGATATCTTCACTCAATGTGCATGATATATGGGTTGAAAATAGGTTTATAATGTTCAAAAGGTGGATGGTTTAAGCTCCGAATCCCTGCTCCTAAGATGAGGAATATATGTATTAACATCTATATTGGCACACTTGATATAATGCGGATGTCACACTAGATATATTTAAATAGGCTTCTACCTGCTTTAATCCGAAGCCAAGTCTCCGTTATGACGCTGCGTTCTGATGCTGCTATTTCAAGATGGTAGTTATCAGATCGTATGACTGTATATTCGTGAGGGTCATCTGTAAGGTTTATGTATAGCTATGGGAGATATAAGCTCTATGCTATAGGACCACAACGGTTTCAAAACAGAGTACTAATATTACTACCTGGGTTTCTAGGCTGTCCCGAATTTCAGCCCTATCTGCGAGGCTCTTGAAGCGCTGTGGCTCTCTGGTTTCCCAATGCCTCCGCCTCCTCACACCCGCCGTCTCTCGGAAAGCTAGGCGCAAAAAACATACAGAGTGTCTTTGAAGCTAGACGCTAACTACTTTAATTATCTGGATCTTTACACTATCGTAGCTGACAAGTTTCTACAAATTACCCTGCATTCAGGCTCTAACATACCTGGTTAGATGTTTAAAGATGCGAACAGCATGCCGTCGGTCCTGTGTCTCCGCTCAGCTGAGTTTGCTTAATCCGAACTCCCTTTAAACTTTAAATTTGGCGCCACTGCCGACAAGCCGGCTGTGATAATCTCGCGAGATTAGAGTCTGCGAGGACTACTTTCTGTTCTATCGGGTTATCTGAAATCGGGTTCCTCCATCTTGTAATGGCATTAGTTACCACAGTGTGCTACCGTATTGAGGTGTTTCATAGCTTTTCGCCTGGCTTGTACTTATGTCTTAATTATACGTGGTATTTGTATTATAAGCCAGAGTGTTGTTTTGGTGTACCGCCGCTACATGTATATGTATGTAACATGATTTCGGTATCCTCTAATAGCGGTGATTCTACTTAAGTCGATATTATTCTTGCTATTTTACTTGATTTTGATCACTTTGCTTAGCGTTCCTATTTGGACGGTTGAAATTAACCGTGAGTGTAATCTCCTGAATCTTAACGTGTGCTCACCATCTTGTACTATGTTTGTATTTTGAAAGTAATCGATATCAGAACCTTGGTAAATGGTAGTACTAATTAACAACAATGCTGCCATCTGCAAACACTAGACAAAAGTTAGAATAAATACAAAGTACAAATTGGCAAATGTCCCTTTTATACATATCTTCAAAAACGATGAACTACAGTCTATATACTTCTCCTTTTACTCCCATAAATCTCAACATTACCAGTCTTATTATAATAACAAGGTGAGTTCATATTATATGATTGCCTGCTCCCAGGGGATTTCAGCATTCAGCCTGTTAATTGCAGTTCCCAAAAGAAAAATCCAAAAAAACCTCTCTCATTTTGCGAATCTTATCCTGCTCTAGTCCTGCTTTTGCGTGTATTCTTTCCAAGATGAACCATGCCATCGTATCTGATGTATGGTTATATTCCACGTAGTGGCTCACCATAGGTGCCGTTATCTTCCTGGTTCTTATTGCTGACCTATGTTCAGTCAGTCTGACATTAAGGGCTCTGCCAGTCTGCCCTACATAGCCCTTCTCGCAAGGACAGAGGATAAGATAGATCACATTTGTGCTTCTGCAATTGTTTAAGTCCACAGGTTGAATTAACTGTTTGTTAAACGTAAAACTCACTCCCTGTAATGCTGTCTCACATGATTTGCAACTTGAGCAGCTATAGTTTCCTACTACTAGTTGCATGTTTGTAACTGATCGTTGCATTATGGGTGGTTTGGCTGTCATTCTCGATCTCACTATGTGGTCCTTAAGGGTCTTATTTCTTTTATACGCAAAAATGGGTTTGGGTAACTGATCTTGTTTGGGGACATTTGCATTTAGTATGTGCCAGTTGGCACACATAGTTTGTCTTATCCTCTCATTAATGATTGAATGTTTGGTTATGAATACCAACTGAGGAATAATTTTGTTCGCTTTTGGTTGTAACAAACATTGTCGGTCGTAAAAACGAGCCCGTTTGTAAGAATCTCTTATTATTTTCTTTGGATATCCTCTGGCCACGAATTTTACTTTCATCATTATGGCTTTGGTATCATAGTCTAGGATGCTAGTACAATTACGTCTCAACCTTAGAAACTCCCCAAATGGCACGCTGTTTTTCTGTATGGATGGGTGATAGCTGTCATAGTGGAGAAGTGTGTTTCTGGCCGTAGGCTTGACAAATAAGTCCACAACCAGGGCCCCTTCTTGATGTTTTATTACTACATCTAGGTAGTTTACTTGTTCCCTGTCGGTATGATGTGTAAATCTGATGTTACTATCACATGCGTTTATCCATTGTAGGAAGTCTTCTAACGTGTCCTCATTGTCTGTCCAGATGAAGAACACGTCATCTATGTATCTGGACCAAATTGCCACAGATTCATAGAAAGGTGCGACCTCATTGAATACAAACTGAGTTTCAAAGTATGACATGTAGGTATTGGCAATAGTGGGGGCACATGAAGCCCCCATACTGACTCCCTGTTGCTGTTTGTACAGTATGCCAATGAATTCAAAGATGTTATCATTTAAGACAATCTTGAGGCCATCTTGCTTCACTTATCTGGGTGTCCGCATCTACCATGAGGCCGCAAATCTGTTGGAGGGTAATATAGGGCGTTGCGTGCGCGCATTGAGAGGTTGCATATCCTTCTGGGCCTCCCTCCCTTTATCGGTGTTGGGCTGAGTGGCGCTACTGAAAATGGTGGCGCTCCTGAGGCTGCTCTATTACTTTCGCACCGTGCCGATCTGGATTCCCCAGCGGGTCTTTAAAGAACTGAGGATGTTGGTGACTGACTTCCTTTGGGGTCACGGGCAACGCAGGGTAGCATTGAACACTTTGGTCAGACCCAAGCTCGAGGGGGGGATGGCAGTCCCCGACTTTGAACTATATTATTTAGCAGCACAGCTTCAAATACTCACACAGCACTTTGCCAGGGAGTTCAGAGGGCCAGATCACGAACGAGGGACTGGTATTCAAAGCCACGTCCCTGCCTACATAGTTATGCAACAGAAACTAGATATGAGGGATCTTACAATGGAGGAAAAGACGTTCAGGCTGTGTTGGCAAAGAAGTCTGAAGAGAGCGAAGAGAGCCCGGCCGTATGCCCCAGAGATACCATTGGGAATGCTGACCGCTCTGCCGCATGGGGGTGACTGGTCCCCGCTGTTGGAATGGGAGGAATTAGGCTTACAGATGGTGGGGGACTTATACATAGATGGAATGTTGGTCCCCTTTCAGACGTTGCAGGAACAGTTTGGCCTGCCGGACGGGAACTTTCTTCTGCATGCAGCGGTGGTTGCGGCGATGCAAAAGCACTGGAAGGGAGGGCTAATTGAGCCAGAAACGACCATGGCCTGCCAGTATGTGGTGATGGCCGCGGGTACGTTTAAAGCGGTGACCTGCCTACATAATAGGATGTTAAATGAGGGACTGGAACCACTGCTGGCGCTAAAGGCGAAATGGGAGGACAGTATAGGTAAGCCCATCCCAGACACAGTGTGGGGCCATATTCTGAAACGAACATGGAAGGGGACAAGGAATGCACGTTTCCAACAGGTACACCTTTTTGTCCTACACAGGGCCTACCTGACCCCGGAAAGGATTAAACTGTACTTTCGGGTACATGACGCAATGTGCCCGAGGTGCCTGGCGCCTGAGGTTGACCTGGACCACCTGCTGTGGGGCTGTCCGAAATTGGGGACGTATTGGCCGGAAGTGGGGGAACTCCTGAACATGGTTACTGACAGGGAAGTGGACTTTGACATGGCGGCGTGCTTATTGCTTTGGTTTCCTCACACAAAGAACACAAAAATAACAAGCAAATTCATTGATCTAGGGCTCATGCTGGCCCAAAGAGAAATTACCTGGCACTGGAAGTCCAAGGAGGGTCCGTCGGTAAGGAGATGGATGAATGAGCTGCTGAAATGGTCCGGGTGTGAAAGTGTGCTCCGAATGAGACAAGCTGCTAGGACTGACAATGATAAAAGCTTGGAGATGGCGAGAGCATGGGAGATGATAGTTCAAGCAGTGCGTGACTACATGGTGGAAGACGAAGAATAAACAAATTGAACACTTAGGGCTCCATGAGGCTTGAAAGAACAAATGCACCACCCGATTTGTAGCGTGCTCCATTATTATTATAGAATGACTATACCCACATCAGCAGCGGTTGGGGGGGGTGGAGGGAGGTGGGGATCGTTTGGGGAGGGTTGTTAGGCACCGAGGCTATGTTCTGGAAGATTCTGAAGCTGAACCTAGGGCTGGGTACACAGCAGGGGGTCCCCGAGAGGGGCCATATAGGTTGCCTTGGGCAACAATAGATATACCCCGGACGGACATCATAGGCGTCCACTAGTAGTTAGGAGCAGGACCAGGGGTTACACATCCGATGTCACTTACATAGGATGCCGGAGCATGCTGGCTGGTGTAATGGGGGGGTGGGAGTTTAGGGGGGTAAAATGCAGATACTAAATGATGTCATTAACCAGACACCCCTCTGGGGTAACCACTGTGACGCTTTTGCTGGGCATACGACTCGATGCGCCGCCCGGCCTCCGGGTTGTGGGCTAATTGGCTGTGTACGAATTTACTATTACTTGGTCTATGCTTTGTGACGCCATAAGTGTACTGGTTGATCTATTTTGTGAACTGGTTTCTAATTCTGCAATAAAAATTAAAAAAAAAAAAAAAAAAAAAAAATGATTGTGAAACAGACAGTATGCATAGTGTGAGCAGCACTCAGAATGAGGTGGCCTTGGGTGACTGCAGGCACCTCCCATTTGTTGATGTGGCCAACTCCTGTATGTTACGCAAATAAATCCTACAACTGTGAAACTGGTCGGATGGGAGTGATCAGCCATGGTGTCCCTGCAAAGGATAAAGGGTGCTGTATGCAAAGATACAGAGAAACCAGATAATGGGTAGTAGACCTACCTAACTAAATGATTCTCCAGTCTCACACGGAAACCATATTAGTTGCCATTCAAGATATTAAGGTGCAACTTCAGGTCAGGAACATCATGGTTGCCCTAGAGCTTGGGATACTTCCTAAAGATCATAGGAGGTTAGCAGAGAGAGTGTCCGACTTGGAGTCTAACATGGCTTCAACAAAACCAACAGTGGGAGCAGGAAACGTCTCGCAGGCAAATTGGACGATGCAGAGGTTAGATCCAGAAGCAACAATGTATATGTAGTGGGTTAGCCAAAAATGATGGAAGGACAGAGTGCCGAGCTATACATAGAGCAGTGGCTGTCAAAGACAGTGATGAAAGGGAAGGTCTCCAAGCTTTTTATGGGGGTAAGAGGGAAAGCCAACTGGCCTCTTGCTTAGAGTCACGGTGGTGAAACTATTCAACTTTATGGATCCTGACGGTATCTTGCAGATAGTGAGAACACATTGTCCCTGGCAGATGGAGGGAGGTCTGTAAACATATACTCAGACTATACCACAATGGTGCAAAGACAGAGAGAATCCTTCAGTTAAGTTAAGAGATATCTGAGGAAACTGGGGGCTCCATACGCTCTTTTGTACCATGTGGGACTTCGAATAACAGATCAAAATACCACCCACTTTTTTCTCAAGGACTCCAAACTCTAGAATTGACTAGAACAGCATGGATTTCAAACCCCCAAGATCGTGAAGAAGACCAGTCACAGAACTGGCACCGATATAGGGAGAGTCAACGCCTTACGGGATAGGCAAGTATCTACTCAATAGCTATCGAGGCTGCTACTGGTAGGGCGAAAGTTGTGGCAGAGCTCCAACAGCAGCAGCAACTTCCTGTATCCAACAGGTGGGATGCCCTGGAACACAAGACTGCATGCTCTGATTGTGTCTCAGTCCACTCAACAGCCAAAGCTGGTGATGGATAACTGTCAGTTGTGACTCCGATGATGTCAGACATTGTGGGCTAAATGGATGTGGGATGGAATTTCTCCTGGACTCAGCCTAAATTAATTGTTTTACACAGGCAAAAAGATGGTTCTTTGGGATGCAATGTCAGGTTTTATGCTGTGGGGTAGGTAGTTGTATACTAGTGGTGACATTTAACAGAGAAGGTGCAGGTGGGAGTTCTAGCCACAGGCCTGCAGATTGGGGTTGTGACATGACCGATTTGGAGTGTTCGCCATTGACCCTCAAGATTCTCTCCTGGATTGTTAATGGTCTGGATAGTAAATTAAAGAGGGGACTGTTTGATGGAACATAACCCAAATGTGATCCTTCTCCTGGAGACCCCCTCATTGGCAAACATTGCAGGTTGGTGAGCCAGGCAAATATAAAATGTTAGTGTTCTCAGGATTCTCACGTGGTTCAAGAGGGGTGGGAGTTTTGGTACATAAGACGTTTCCATTCCAGGTGACAGACATGTGGGTTAACACACTGGGATGCCAATCAGCAGTTGCAGAAGCTGGAATGGTAAAAGCCTGGCGGGGGCCTCCTGGACTTTCTCCCGATGTTGCAACATCAGGGATTGGTGTGGTTAGGGAAGTGGTTAGTGAAGGCTCTAGAGGCGCACTTGATTATGGGAGGTGATCTTAATTTGATAGCACAGAGTAGTCTGGATGGAATGGGGGCTCCGGGTGGGCATATGAGTGTGAATAATAGGTTGTCCACCTTCATTGGGGCCACAGGCCAGACTGACTTGTGGAGGGCGATGCATATGGGAAAGAGATAGTTCTCATTTGCCTCAAATCATGTGCAGTCCATGTCCAGACTATACTATATGTTATTACCCCAATTTAAAATGAGTAGACATAGGGACGTCTGCTATCTACCCAGAGGCATTTAAGATCATTCATCACTGTTGGCAATGATATGGGTGCTGAGGTTGAGAATTAAGCTGGAATGACGCCTATGTGTCTGGGACTTTAGAGTGGAAAATGAGAAAATATATTGCCCAAGCCACAGATTTATATTTTACTGAGAACAAGAGATTGGTTAACTTGGGAGTGGTTCTCTGGAAAGCCTATAAAGCAGAAATTAGAGCTCAGATAATAGCCCATGATACTAGGAAATAGGAGAGAGAAAGAGCTATGTCAGACCTAGGGAGCTGCCTCCAGATTTGGGAACTGGAATATCTTGTGGGCCCTGATCGGGGCAAAGTTAGACAACTAGAGACTTTAAGAGAAGATTAGAGGACCCCTGCTCTGCATGAAGATAGAGCACACTTCAGAATGCAGCAGGGAAAGGTGTATGAAGTTGGGGATAAGATTGGAAAATTGTGGTCCTGGGTGTCCAAGAGAAATGAGGTGCAAAAATGAATACATAGATACATGCCAGGGGGGATACTGATGCACACAGCTGGAAAAATAGCCAAGCATTTGCCTGATCACTGAGATGGCTATACACAGCCATATGTACGTTATTGGAAGGCAAGTCAAAAGGGTTTGTGGGTGATATTCTGACGCTGGTACTCTCAGTTGACAACAGTATAGAAATCAATAAGGACTTGACAGTGGACAAACTGGCAAAGGCCTTTGCACAGCTTAAGTTAGGAAAGACACTGGATTGAATGACCTGCCAGCTGAGTTTTTTAAATGTGTGAAAAGTAAATTGACAGACCCATTGTCTCTGATGAGACATGGAAAGATGGGATACTCCTGAGGGATTTCCGGCAAGCCACAATCATTATGATTCATACGAAGCTACAGCCCGCTGATGATTGTGTATCATATAGATCAATCTAAATTTGGAGACAAAGATTTTGGTCAGTGCCTTAGCCAACCAATTGACAAGGGTGATGGAAGCTCTGGTACATCCTGCCCAATCAGGATTTATGCCAGATAAAGCTGCAAGACACAACCTATAACATTTGGTTTGCTGCTTGACACAGACAGGGAAGTTGTGAGAACTGGCAAAATCTGCTGGTGCTCAATGCAGAGTAGGCCTGTGACTCCTTGGAGTGGCCATATCTTTAGGCCATTCTGACAAAAATGAGTTTGTGTCTAACATTTATGGCCCGGATCTGACTGTTGTACTATGGACCACTGGCATGGGTTAGAGTTAATGGCTGTATATCGGAGGAGTTTCCCCTCAGGACCGGGCCAAAACAGGGTTGTCTGTTGTTCCTCATGCTCTTTGCATTAGCAATGGAGCTCCTGGCCGCCTGAGCCAGATGAGATGCACAAATCAGAGGTATTCGTTAGGAACCCAACTGGGAGGATGTTATATATCAATATGCCAATGACATACTGCTCTATTTGGCCGAACCGGAAGATTCGATTTTGAGGGTTTTTGTTTGGTGATTCTTGAGATTTTCTGGAATCATTCAGAGGTTTGTATAAACTGGAATAAGTTGGTGGTGTTCCTGCCAACAGACTGGGTACTGAAAGCTGGCTAGGAATGCCCGGTGGCTTGAGAAGCTGAGGGCTTTGTTTGTCTTGGGATCTTCATGATGCAAAATCAGGGACTCTTCTATCAGCAAAACCTGGCCGGGTCTTCGAGGCCTATGCCATAGACATCAGTCGTTGGTGAAAGCTACCGTTGTCACTGATGGGAAGAGCGGCTCTTTATAAAATGATTTATTTACCCAAATTCCTGTTTATTTCGCAAAACCATTATGGTGAAATACACGAGGGCTTCGTCCGTCGGTTTGACCAGGAGACTAGACTCCTGCTCTGGGTAGGAGGGGCACTGAGGATAGTAGTGGCCACCCTAACTAGGAAACAGTTTGATGGGGGGCTGGGGCTGCCAGATTGGTGATTTCACTATTGGCAGGCGAGATTCTTGGTTGTCAATGAATGGGTTTTTTTGCTGTAGAAGGAACCATCAATGTAGGAAGATTGGCGAGCGAAAGATCCAAACGGGTATGTGAGGCGACTATACAGCAGGGGGTAGATGCAACATTTACCGGAGCCTACTAGAGATGTGGTTCGGATATGGAGGAGAGTGGCTACACTACACAGATAGAAGAGTAGGATAACCCTACAGACGCCACTGTGGGATTCCGATAACTTAAAAGAGCTACGGAAAGTTGCAGGGGAGCCCAGATGGGATATTTTAGGTATTTCCAAGGTTGGATATCTGTGGACAGAAAAAGGGATGATCTACAGTGACAGTTTGAAGACTCTGGGAGTCATTACCTGTGATATATTAGGTTAGGCATATCCTTATGAGATATATAGATTTATCTGAGGAGATAGTGGGCAGGACCCCGCTGGAATTCAAGGTCACTGGGACAGCTGTGCATCAACGTGCTATATTTCAGATATATGGTACCCTTCTTAGTAATAGCCGACCCCTCTTACAAAGTGCAGGGAGCGTTGCAAATATGATCTGGGTAGGTTGGAAGATGATGATTGGGCTGAAGCCTGTCGATATCCAGGCTAAGTTGCCATAAGGGTGGGGTTACATGTGGTGCAGCTGAAGATTCTACACAGGGCATACTTCACACGGACACGACTGTTTTGAATGGGGAGGGTGCAGCAAATGGTTTGTGTTTTAGAGGATGTAAACAAAAAGAAAGAAACAAAGAATTACTAAAGAAAGAATTATTTTAATTGAAACAAAAGGTGGGAATTTGTTCGATGAAGAACTGCACACTTAGAGCCAGAGTCCTTTTTCACGGTTGTACTTATAGTGCCAAGCCATCCTTTACTGATTCCCTTTTTTGATAAAGACCAGAGCCCAGATTAATCACAGTATTCCGGTGCCCTTGAGCCACACAAGGTGCCCCAAGTGCAACACAATGCTAATGTCAGATTTACCGAGAAACACAATTGTTTGGCTCTTTGTTGCTTGGTAAATGTGGAGTGACGCAATGCACCGCTGCTCCAATAAGCCTGATTGTCTCTGCCTTGTATTTCCTCTGCCCAGTTAAGGGTGAAACAGGCAGGAGTAAACATACAGAAGTATGTTCCAGGACTGCAGACCCTGGAGATCCGATTGAACGACTACTTCACGATTGTGCATCCACAAGTGACATTCACCATTTCCAGCATTTGCAAGTTCATCAACAGCCAATTTGTTTTAAAGACCAGGAGGGAAATGATGCCCGCATCATGGAAGAAGCAGCCAATGCTGAAACTTCGAGGTAATTATTGCAGCTATTTCTACATACTTTGCCATATGAGGCCCGAATTATGTATATGATCCACATTTCCTGTTGTGCCATGGCACACCCTTCACTGGGTGCGCCCGCTGTTTGAATCCCCCAGCCTGCCTTTCTCTGAAGGCAACGGACCTGACATTGCTCTGAAGGGGGAGAGGAGGTCGTGCTGCAGGCGGGTGCAGTGTCTGACTGGACCTGTCTAATGAGGAGACCTAGGTGTCCCTAAAACCAGGGCTTTAAGTGGGCCGGGTCCTGATGGTGCTCAGCATCGGCAGCTCTAAAAAAACAGGTGCTGAGACGGTCCCTATTGGGCTCTCCATTTTGCCCTCACCCTCAGGTTGAAAAAAGGTCTTAATTCTGTAGTACAATTGCTGGTCTGCTCATTTCTAAATTATACAAATAGCGCCATCTGTAAGTGTCAGTGTCAACAATTAAGTGCCAGGCCGACCTCCAGAAACCACTGGCTCGAATTAAGCACTGGCCAAGACTAAATATATGGGAAGCTGCATTGAAAGACAAATTGTCACAACCAATTCTAACATTATAATGTTTAGTTGATATTTATTATTATTATTTAAGAAGTTTATAAAGCGCGCAGCTACCCCCAAAGGGGGTGTCCCGGCGCTGTAAGTACATGTTAATCACGAGGAGGGAGCTGCCAGGTGCAAGTCCTTCCTAACCTGAAGCTGCATAGGGCCACAAGGATAGCTTAATCAGAGATTGGTGAACAGCCAGGTCTTAAGTTTACGTCGGAAGACTTGCTCTGACTCAATGAACCTAAGGTCCAGAGGGAGGCTGTTCCAAGACTTGGCCGCGGTCACTCCGAACGTTCTGCTGCCACTCCTGGCGAGCCGATATCTGGGTGCCACCAAAAGACGAAGGCTGTTTGATCTCAAAGATCTGGCTGATACAGATAATTTGAGTCTTTTACTCAGGTAAGCCGGGCCAATTCCGTGTATAGCCCGAAAGGCAAGGATCAAAATTTTGAATTGAATGCGACGGGAGATGGGGAGCCAGTGTAGTACGTTCCGGTAGGCTGAGACCGAGTTGCGGGTAGGGATGTTTCCGATGAGTCTAGCTGCCGCATTCTGAACAATTTGCAGTCGATCAATGAGATAGAGGGGGGCACCGGCGTGATATTGCTTGTTTTCCAGGCAGCTGTTATAGCATTTACCTTCTAACTTTTGAAAATGTGATCAGAACCACATTTGCAATATATAGGTAGCCTGAGCTGAAAAGAACAGAGGGGGGATTAGATTGCAGCTATCCTGTACATGTACCGTTGCTATTAGATATACCTTTTTTAGGTCGAGCTCTCTCGACCTATTGTGATTGAGTTCCTCCTCAAGGGACGTAGAGGGGTGCACGCGCGGCGATTCAGGAACGTGAACGCGCACGTACAGGCACGAGCGCACATCTCCTGTCCCGCAGGCAAACCAGCATTTAGTTTCACTGCTTACAGTGAGACAAGAGATGGCATGCTGTTCACACACACATGCGCACATACACACACACAGGCAGGCACACACACACACACAGGCACACACAAACATCCCCTCCCTCTCTGCCCCTCCCCCCCCCCCCCCCACTTACCGGGCTCTTTCGCGTCTCGTCTTGTGCACTCCCACCGCGCTGTTTAGCACCCGGCGATCCTCAGCTTGTTTAAAATATTTTGCGAGGCATAATCGCATATGGGCTCCAAAGGTTAGAACGCTGACCCTCCTTTTTCACAAGACCTTGTACCGGTGGCTGGGTGAGAGAGGAGGGTTTCGTGGGTGGTTGGGAAAGTCGACCAAAAGTGCAAAGCGGCAATAATCGCACCCGAGCCTGCTCCCTCCACTCCAGAAAGAGGGGGATGTGACGCACTGTGGTTCGGCCCCCTCTAGTGGCTCAGTTGGGAATCTGCAAGCACATCCGCCTCTTACGTTCTCCCTCTCACGTGCACGTACGTAGCCAGCACCGTATTTTGGGAACCGAGCCTCTTCTTCAGTTCTATTCTGAGCTTAAAAAAACATCTAATCTGGTGAGTAAAATAGAAATGCTATTGAAAGTAAGCATTCATTGTGGTAATGCACACACCACACCATCCATTCCTGTGGCGTTCACTAGAGAATCAAGGCGGCGGCAGACACTGTGCAAGCCACAGGAGCCTCAGTTTATTGCTGTAGTGATTATAAAGAGGTGGGAATAAGCTGAGTATATTTTGAAACTAGAGAAGTGTTAGAAAATCCAGCGTTTTATACACTTTGCTCTCACCGTACGTACGGTGGCAGAAGCAGGATTTACTCAGAGAAGCCGCCTGAGTGTTAAAGATGTAAAATTCAAAATGTTCCTGGAAATACTTGCCCTTGCGTGCCGATGTCGAAACAGCTGCAGTACTGGTCATTGTCGTGCTCGACGACGCGATGCACACATTAAATCAGTTAGCACATGGCTGTGCCGAAGGAGTAGGGAACATGGATGTGGTCACGTTTTCGTTTCGGAAGGCCACCTGCGAGACCTGTCGACAGTGATCGCTAATTTTCCTGAAACTGCTTTCTCACCGAGAGCACATCCCCCTGTTTGACTTCCAGGCACCCGCTAATCTCTTCTCATGAGGGGATGATGGGCCAGAAAGCTGGCAGTGAGGTGCAATGTTGGCAGAGTGTTTTCGCACGTATCCTGAAGCATTTTATGACTGCGACATATTGACACTCCGTGAATTCTTCTTGAGAACTCCTCTTGTTATACAGTGGCGTGGGCAGGCTCTCCTCACGTTCAGCTGCTAAAGTGTTGGTTGGTGAGGCCGAGTGAGGTCTCCCATCCTCCTCGCAGTGTGTGCGCCCTCTCCCTACCCTCAACACATACTGTGAGGGGGTATTGGAGGGTTATAATTGCCTCCCCGATAGCTGAAAGTATGTGGCCTCCTGCATATGTAAACTTTATTAAAGCCAGTAGGCTGCGAACGTGCAGTGCTGCTGCTGATGGCACAGGGGAGACTGACATCCAAGAAATTACCCCCCTCCCCCCCCCCCCAGGTATTTCTCAGGACGGGGCAGACATGCCCTTCCACCATTGGTGGGGAGACCTTGCTTGGTCCCCCGGAGGGCGAAATCCCACTTGCAGCTGCGCTTGAGCTTGGTGCAGCTCTGACGTGTCCACGGGCAGGGGGGAATAGCCCTGTCTCACGCAGCCTCCTCCGGTCTCCTCAGCTAAACCCATCTCCTTCACTCGGATGAAGCAATGCGGGGCAACAACGGAGTACCTCTGCTTCCTCTTTCCAGGTGGGCCATCAGCAGGTTGGAGCCCGTGAGGCTCCAACTCCCACCACGGCATGGCCTTGGTTGCCAGGTAATGCCGGGCATTCCGACGAGTGCTCGCACAGCTGAGCGGCTGACCACTCACAAACAGCCTTCTCTCTCCTGGGCCCTCATGCAATGACCCGGCACGGCATCTTGCTCGGTGCTCTGCATCAGACAAGCAGAGTTCCTTCTACCAGCCGCCTTGCTGACTCCGCCCTCCTTCCTCGCGTTCTCCCTTTGCTGCTGCGCTGACTCGGGGAGAACTCCACAGAGTGGCGGTGCCTGCTGCCCGGTCTTCTTTGTTGTAGCAGCGATCCTTAACTGTGCGCTAGTTTGATCCACACTCATATTCGTATATACACGTTTGCGTTTACACAATTTATTAAGGGACATACTAATAAAACAATAATAAAAACTCTGAACACAGCGGCGCTGATTGGAAAGAACTGTATTATAAATTCACTTTTCAAAACCATGGATTCTAAGACTCTCCATCAGTAGCTCTAGTCTACGAAGTACTAATAATTCTATGATTTCAGAGAAAGTGAAACTCGGTTGAGAGGAAAACAAAAAGTCCCAGGTATATCTGCTGTAAGGACTACGTCAAAGAGAATAGAGTGATGTGGTTTAGTGTTAAATGAATCTTCGCACATGGCGCTTGAGGGGCCAAGGAAGGGAAGGGCAGAAGATGTGCCGCTTCAAGAATTCGCTCAGATGGCTAGCATCACACAGGCCTCTAAATGTTTCCTTCTATCTTCCTTCCCAAGGCCCTCAGGCCGAACTGACCCATCCCGGCCCGGCCGGGCACCCTTTGATTGTCAAGTGAGGTAACGAAACAGTTACATGCGCGGTATTAGGAGGAGACAAGACGCAATTAGCCGAGAAATTACTCTGATCTCATATTCAGGGGTCATAAAGGCAGTGTGAGGAACAAAAAGTCCCCCCCACCCATGTACTCTTCAGCGACGAGACAGTCACTGTAGAAGGACTAAGGGGCAGGCTGCCTAAAGTTTGCAGAGCCGGATGACTCGCAACTTAAACAAGAAAAGAAACAAAAAGACGGGTAGGGAGAGGCGGCGGGAAGGGGAGGGGGCGGAGCGGGTTAAATTAAACAAACGAGACGGAGGGAAGAGAGGGGAGGGGGGAGGAGAAATGCGGCAGGCAGGCAGGGGAGGAGAGGAGGAGGGGGGAGGAGAGTAGGGGAGGCGCGCCGTTCCACCTCTGCATCGATAGTTTGGGGGTCACCAATAAACGACAGGCCCGACCTACGGGTGTGTTTCTTTGTTTCCAAAGTACCCTATTTAAAGGGTGGATATTTCAGGTCGGGGATGCTACGTTTCGACGGAGGCTCTTTATTTTAAACCTGGGGTCGGATAATCAGAATGTGTTTGATGTCACTCAGAGTGGTACCGAGTCACTTGCTAGAAACAGAACTTAAAGTAGTGGGTAGGAAGCCGTCTTTACTCTTATGAGGCCTATTGCGTGCGGACATAGTCATTACAAAGGTTTTAAAAGAGCGCCGACTCAGAAGATGTGATGCAGAAGGCATTATTTAGCTCCGGAGAGTTCTTGCAAATAATTTGAGGGTGGGAACTAACAATTTATACCCTTTCAGAGGGTCTCTCTGTTAAATGGGATCATTATTCAAATTGACCGCTTTGTGTGACCATGGGCCGCTGTCTGAATGAGCTGGGGAGAAAGTTGCCTTCCAAGTTTTGTTTATTTTAGAAAATGGATGGTGCGTAATAGTGGTCAAATTTAAAGCTCGAAATGATCCTAATTTCGGGGTTCGCTAAAACAAACTGGAATATTGTGCCATTGCGCGGGCCCAATCTCCATGCTAGAGGGAGAGGTTGCAAACTGCCCTTTTTCAGAACAAAAAAGACTTTGAAACCGTCCAGCGCCGAGAGTTTGATAAATGACACCGCGGGGCAGCCATGCAAATGAGGGAGACATTGAGGACGCAACATTTTATGCATGGTGACAAAAGCCCCGTAGGGATGATTCCTCTGCTATTCATGTTCACAATCGCTGTATATAAAAAAATATATAAAAACAAGAAAAGAAACAAAAAGACGGGTAGGGAGAGGCGGCGGGAAGGGGAGGGGGCGGAGCGGGTTAAATTAAACAAACGAGACGGAGGGAAGAGAGGGGAGGGGGAGGAGAAATGCGGCAGGCAGGCAGGGGAGGAGAGGAGGAGGGGGGAGGAGAGTAGGGGAGGCACGGCCTAGCGGCCGTGCAATCAAGTAGTGAGGGGGCGGAGCTGGGGGAGGCTGTGAGAGAGAGTAGGCGGCTGGGGGCATGTGCACGCGCATTTAAGCTCAATGCGCATGCGCATTGAGCTTAAATTTCTCGTGCACTGCAAGGAATCGCCACGATTCCTTGCAGTGTGGATAAAGAGCGGATAAGTGCCAATACTCTCGCCTTGCTCGATGCGCATGCGCATCGACAGGCGAGACCTAAAAATTAACTTGCAACAGCATCGTTGAGCACCAAGTGCGGAAGCAAGAATCTATCCGCTGCAATGGAAGGCTGGGAGCAAGGAAGTAGCCAGAAAATACAAATACCACCAACTTTGAACAAAACCTTCGAAGGCATCAAGAAAGTGTAGGAAGGGAGCTCAAACCTTCCCTGAAGTACTTACTTGTCACTGCCATCCAATCATCTGTTCATCGATTCATCCTTTCACCCTTCCATCCACCCACTGATATCCATCGTTTCACCTTTATGTCCTGCCATCTATTCAGTTATTATTCCGTTTTTCACCATTCCATCAATTCACACATCTGCCATCTATGTGTACATCCATCCATATATCCATCCACCCATAAATTCATCCTTCCACTTAGACATCCATCAGTAAAGGCTTTCATACATCAATTGTTCCATTTTGCCATTCTCTCAGACTTAAATTTACTCTGCCATATTTTCACCCATCCATCCACTTCTACGTTCACCTATCCATCAACCTATTCATTCATCTACCCACTCATCCGTTCTGTCA
Organism: Lissotriton vulgaris; assembly: GCF_964263255.1. Taxonomy (NCBI): domain Eukaryota; kingdom Metazoa; phylum Chordata; class Amphibia; order Caudata; family Salamandridae; genus Lissotriton; species Lissotriton vulgaris. The sequence continues at coordinate 143,629 of NW_028250455.1, forward strand.
CTTGTCGTAGCTATCTTTCATTGTTTCTTTATCTCACCTTTCCTTCCTTTCACTCTTCTTTCCCTTTTCTATTAACAAGATTTAACATGTGTTTCTTCACTTTCATTGTGAACTTTTGCTGAGTTATAGACAGAAGAGGTCCATCCCCCCACGCCCTCTGCAGCTGCTAAAGTGAGGGGTTCACAACACCCCTGATTGGAGGTTGCAGCCGCAGACAGCCTTTTTTGAGTCACAGCATTCCTACTCCATTTCCTACTCCCAGAAGCAGCAGAGGGAGATTTCCAGGTGCAGAGGAAGTTGATGACTGGTTAAGCAGCTGGCAATTTTTTTTTCGCTGCCACCTTAATGACCAGCTTAAGGACCGCTTCACATTATGAGGAACGTCTGGCTTCAGGAATTGTTAAAAGTTAACTAGGCCAGTTGGCCTCAGGAGGACTTTGAGAACTTCGAGGTCTACTGGAAGTATGGAAATCTCCATATTCACCGTACTAAACGGGCATAATTTAAAACGTGCCTTGCCATAGATAGATACAGGGCTTTAAGTGGGCTGGGTCTGGCCGGTGCTCAGCTCCAGAAATTCTAAAAAGTAGGTGTTGAGAATGGTCCCTATCGGGCTCTCCATTTTTGCCCTCACCCTCAGGGTGGAAAAAAACATCTTAACTCTGCAGCAGTACCACCTTTCACTGCCTCTGATGTAACTTCAAAGAGACTCGTTATAGTTATTTCAAAGTCTTATCATTTCAGATCAGAAACATTTTCAATATCATATACAACAAAGCCATAGTTGTTGCTTATTTATCTTATGCATCTAACAACCATTAACAAAGCCAATAGTTCTGGCTTGTTATAGGTGGAATGTTACTAATTGTATTATATATCTGGATCCAATGATAAAACAAGCATTGGCATAGCCAATAGGTCTCGCCTTTGGACCTTATAAGTGTTTAACCATGCAACAGTTAATGTTGTTGACGGATATTGTGATGCATAACTAAATACTTATAAGGTCCCAAAAGCTAGACCTATTGGCTATGACAAAGCTTGTTTAAGGGATGCCTGGGATGAATTGATAGCCAGTCCAACATCCTCACATGTAGGAAATAGAGGTCGGACGTGAAAACTGAATCAACGGATCCAGATATACGGAATGAGCTGGTTGTCGCCGAAGGATATTTCCAGTAGACTTAGAACTACACAGTCTTTATAGAATATCATCAAATCAGATAGTGAACTAAATGATTGAGCTGCAATTTAAACTGTGTATAGAAAATTGAAGTTAACGACATGTTATTCATTTTTACGTAATGTTTGTTGTTATGTTTAGCCACCTTTTTTAATGATTTTTTAATTAAAATTAAATAATATTTTTGCGAATTCTCTTGGTACATTGAGTTGTTTACTTTTAACAATGTCTACTTGAAGGTCTGTTATCAGATTTGTTAGACCTGTATGTTGCCTAGCTATTCATTATAACATATATTACGACAGCCCGCCCTTTTTAGGTCGAGCAGACCTACCCTCAATGCGTGAGCATTGAAGGTGTCTGCTTCAAACCTATTGTGGCCCATATTTAGGAATGTGGACAGCTACCAGACGCGCGCTTTGACGATGTCAGATTTCACCTCGGGAGCGCGCGTCTGAGCTGCGCTTGTGCGGAGCAAAGCCCTTGCTCACACACAGACACAGGCAGCCCCCACCTCTCTGCATGCACGCACGCACACACACACACACACACAGGCGCGTGCATGCACACGCAGGCATACGGCACACATACAGGCACACGGCACACTATCCCCTGCCTCGCATTCTCTCTCAATCACACACAGTCAAGCATGCGCACACACATTCCCTCGTGCACACACGCACACACGCGTGCACACACTCCCCCCCTCCCCTCCCCCACAGGCATACACACAGGCACGCACGGACTTCACATCAGCCCTGGGCCCCACTCACCGACTGCGCTCTTCCGGCGGGGCTCCTCTCGCGCTCCGCTCCTCACGGCGCGGCGCGTCTCGTCTCGTCTCCTCTTCTGAATCGGGGCTCCCTCAGGTCAGAGGAGCCCCGCAACAGGCGCCACACTCCTCCTTCTCCCCGGCCCCCTCCTGGGGACCCGGGCTACCCCGGACCGGCAGGGCGCTCCATGCGCCGGCATGCCTTTTCACGGACTTCGGGAGGCGGGACTTCCGGTCAGCCGCGAGCGGATTGGCCGGCCGGCCAAGAGCTTCCGGGTCGCCGCGGGCAGCGCGGCGGCACCCTCCCTATCACTATAAGGGCAGGGTCTGTGCTCTTATTGAACTATGAAGCAGCCCGTGGATTTATTTTTGAATTTCAAGCCTGCTAATTAAATTGCTTAAGCGTTGGGCATCCATTAACTCACGTAGTTATACTTTTTTTTTACCATTTATAACTCTTCATATGAAAACGCTTTTTACATAATCTGTATTAGTTTTGAAGTATAATTATATATACGGCCCGCTTCCTCCCACAGTGCCTTAAAATAGGTTATAACAGGGGTCTTATCTTGTTATGCAGTGAAGTCACACAAATAAAACCTCTGGGGCCTATTTTTCTTACACTGTTCTTTGGCCTCTCAACTAATGTTGATGCAGATAACGTAGCTAATTTGTTTTAGCATATAAAACATTCATGGCTTAATTTTATTAATTCTGCTTCAAGGCAAGTTACCCTATCGTGGAGCAATGTGTGTCTACCGCTCTGGTTCTACATACCTTATTAAGCCTGCTTTCAGAGCAATGCTAGAAATTGCAAATTTGTGTCAGGTGCCCCACAAGTCTTACCTTTGCTTGTGGTGCGATTCCGCAGAGACGACAAGAGCACCCGTCCCTGTACCCACCTGACCCTCGTGGAAGGAGATCCCCAGTAGGGATTAGATGGACGCAGGGATGGGAGCCAGGGTGTAGGGTAAGAAAAGCTTGGGGCTGGCGGGGAGTTCCGGAGTTAACTGGAAACCAAGAAAGAAAGAACACGGTTACGGACAGACCCAAAAAAGAACCCCCCCCCCACACACACACAGACTGAGCAACCGTCTGTGAACTCGCCAATGTTTCCAGGAAGGCAGGACCTCAGATATGTTCAGCTCCGAAGAGTAAAGGCGAGGGTTCCAGAGTTCAATCTAAATAATGCGCTCCTGTGCGTATCACAAAAGCTATAACAAAGAAAAGCGCTCCTGCGCGTTGCACCCAAAGTACACAAATGAAAGCGCTCCTGCGCGATGCACCCAAAGTACACAAATGAAAGCGCTCCTGCGCGATGCACCCAAAGTACTAATTAATCACTTAACCCAAAAATGCAGGTCGAGCTGTTTCCCTATGAAAGCGCTCCTGCGCGATGGGAAGCTGATACCAGTCCGGGAAGAACCCAGGTGAAGTGTTACTAGGCGCTCCTGCCAGCGCTGTCTCAGGATACCGGGTTGCGCTCCAGCACGGTTTGTCTCCAGAGGAGACGAAAAAAGGTCTTGCAGGTTCAGGACAACGGGACTGCAGTAAGGGTTCAGGACAACGAACTGCAGTGAGGTTTCAGTAATCCGAAGCGCCAATCCGGCGGGAAACGCGATGTTTAAGCGTTTTCCCCCGGAAGCGCTTCTGTGCTGTGTATTCCGGGACTAGACCTGGTACTCAACTTCCGGCCGGAAGTGAGTATTCCGGCCGCCCGTGTGTGTCTGTGGGGAATGGCCGGCCGCGGCAATGCCGCAAACCGTGACAATTTGTGAGTGGGTTAAGGATCTTCAAATAGGTAACAGTGTATGGGAAGACCTTTCAGTAAATATAGATTGGATGTTGCTGTCCATTCCTCCCCAGTCGCCACCCACTCACCCTCACATCCCCTCACCCTCACATCCCCTCACCCTCACACCCCCTCACCCTCACTCACACACTCATCACACACCCTTTCACCCTCACACACCCTCTCACCCTCACCCTCCCTCTCACCCTCACCCTCCCTCTCACCCACCCTCACCCACCCACCCTCACACCCCTTTACCCTCACACACCCTCAACCCCTCACAACCCCCTCACTCTCACACACCCTCACTCTCACACCCCCTCACTCTCACACCCCCTCACCCTCACACACCCTCACCCTCACCCTCACACACCCTCACCCTCACACATCCTCACCCTCACACACCCTCACCCTCACACACCCTCACCCTCACACCCCCTCACAAACCCTCACTCACCTTCTCACCCTCACTCACCCTCACACACCCTCACCCCCTCACCCTCACCCCTCACCCTCACACACATCCGCAAACACCCTCTCACCCTCACACACATCCTCACACACCCTCTCACCCTCACAACCCCACACCCTCACCACCCCATACCCTCACAACCCCACACCCTCCCCCTCACACCCTTGCACCCCTCACCCACACTCTCACCCTCACACCCCCCTCACCCTCACACCCCCTCACCCTCACACACCCTCACCCTCACCCTCACCCCCACACATCCTCACCCTCACACACCCTCACTCACCCTCACCCCCCCTCACCCTCACACACCCTCACACCCTCACCCTCACACACCCTCACCCCCTCTCACCCTCACACCCCCCTCACCCTCACACCCCCTCACCCTCACACAACCTCACCCTCACACACCCTCACCCCCCCACCCTCACACACCCTCACACCCCCTCACTCACCCTCACACCCCCTCACCCTCACACCCCCTCACCCTCACACACCCTCACCCCCTCTCACCCTCACACCCCCTCACCCTCTCACCCCCACACCCCCTCACCCGCACACACACCCTCACCCCTCTCACCTTCACACCCCCTCACCCTCACACCCCCTCACCCTCACAAAATCACTATGTGCTACCACAGCATCACTGAACGCCACAGCATCACTCGTTTGCCATCACAACATCACTCAGAGCCACCACATCATCAATCTCTTCGACCATTCAACAACACCTGGTTCAAATATGCTCTCAATGTTTGAAGCTTTATTACAAATGTAACAAAAACATGTTAATATTTCACTTCTGTTCTTGGAATTTCGCCACAATAAAATACACTGAACATAATCTTCACAAAAGTTATTTACAAAACTTTAAGCTATTGCCATTATAAATTACAATAACTTTTATTTAATTATTAACTATTAAAAAAAAAATAAAGCCATTGTTATTTGTAATATCAATACATGTAAGTCACGTAAATACAACACATATTGCATTACAAATGCTATAGGTGTCACATTTGCGAAAGTTATAACTATTGGCATTGTAAATGACAAAGCTATTAATTTAGTTATTTTCAAAAACAAAATATAAATAAAAAAATTGTCATTTACAATACCAATAGCTCAAACTTTCCTAATCCGAGACCTATTGCATTGCAAATGCTTGTTCTTCCTCTACTCAGCTGTTGTGCATTCATGACAGACACATTCTGTATGGGAGCACCCCTGCCTAACTTTTGATAGCTGCTCAGCTCTCCAGCAGTTGTTTCAGGGGCTCTCATGTTCAGCACAGGATGAAAGGGAAAGGCTCCACTAAGACTGACATGTGGATGAATAGGTGCATTAACACCAACCTCCTTTCACAGAGCCATACATGCTGGAAGCAACGCCTCCTCCTCGCCCAACCCTTCCAGCCCACCCCCCCCCCAAAATATAACCATCCTGTAGTTCGGAATGTGAAAGAGCATTAAAGATGACTTTACATTTTGTTTTTATCTTGCCACATTTGTTATGCATTCAAAGGCAGAGTTGAAATGCAAGTCTAGTCTTCTGACAAACTGCTACTTAATCTTTTAACATGGAAACTGGGGTTTACTTTTCTTTCACTTGATACAAAGTGTGAGGATTGTGTAAAGTGAACTATGTGACATTCTTGCTGATTTGAAAGAAAAGGCTCTAGGAGGTCTTTTCTGTTAAACACACAACAACATTTAAATACGTATAAAAGAGCTGTAGAAATATTTCAAAATGAATAGTTTCCAAATATTATCTGTTGCGCACTATGTCGTTTTATCTGTAAATAGCCAAGACCGGACTGGCTGTAGCGGGCATCAGGCGTTTCCCCGGGAGGCTGAAAGGGTGGTGGCTGGTTTTGCAGCGATGGTGTCCGTTTTTGTTATTGGGTCTGGCTGCTTTGGGTTCTCAGTCCGGCCCTGTAAATAGCTTTGCTCATTTAGTGGTCGTTTCAATGGAAAGTGTTCTGTTTGTAAATAACAGTGCGCTTCCACACCATGCTTTAATAATATATGTGCGACAGTGTGCCCAAAAATGCAGCATCAGATACAAACTAGACCCTTGGCATTCTCAAGCTGAATTAATCTTGTTTATTTGCGACACCTGTTTTTTGTCTGACACTGGGATTTGCTACAATCCCTGTGACTTCAGTGATGTCGCACTGAAACCAGCGCCCTGCCTCTGAAAACCATTCCAGCGCCACCGCACAGAACAGGTCCAGGGGGACTTTCTTTCCTCCTTCTTTTTCAGAGTTCTAGCTCAAACATTTGCTGGGTGGGGTAGGGAGGATGCTAGTTTTCATTTGTACTATAGGGTGCTGAACAGGGAGGATCCGGTGGATGTGAGATATAGAAAAAAGCTCTTTACAGTGGAGATACGGTTTCCACATCCAGTGTTAGGTGCAAGTAACTCTTCGATCATTTTGATACCAAAAAGCGCAATCCCAAAGAGGACTTGATTCAGCCTCTCACAAAGTAGAAGAAGAATGGGAGGGGAAACTAGTTTACTTTTTCGAAAGTGTTCCCTCTGGTGCCACAGCGAGATGAAACCCTGAATAGATCTGAGGACAGGCGTCGACACCCCTTCTTGGCTACATCAAAGAATCACCGTTTGCCAGCAAACAGGTGAGAACTGTCTACATCTCTGCCTTGAGTTATTTCATTTTTTTGCAGTTGTATATAGCGCAAACTCGGCCCAAATGTATTAGAGTGCTTAACGTGAGCACCAGTTTAATTAAACAAGAACACATACATCTTTTGGGGGAGGCAGGATTAGATTAAGGGGCATATTTACAATTACTGGCGCATCCCTGCAAATTAGCAGGGATGCGCCAGTAATAGTGCGCCATGCCTCCGCCACCCATGATGCGCCGCATTTACAATGCGGCGCACCATGGGGCAAAGACGGCACAGATGCGCCACGCATCTGTGCCGTAAAGGTGTCGCATTGCTGGAGTAGCGTCACATGCGCGACGCAGCTCCAGCAATGCTCTGGGCGGCCCATTCTACTAATGCTGCGTCAAGCCTTACGCCTGCTTCAAGCGGGTGCAGGGTTTTGAAGTATCATTGGGAGCTTGATTTCTCCCCTTGTATCTACCCTTTTTAGGTCGAGGGACCGTCGCACTGCGTAGCAGTGGGCGGAGCCCAAGATTTGATGATTCTTAGAGGGGGCTTGGAACCCACCCCTCTTCTCCATTGGCTGGCCTAGTAAATGCTGGCCAGCCATTGGAGGAGAGGGGCGTCACTCTGTTCAAGCCCCGTCTTTTTCGGATTTGGGGGAGTTTTTTGCGTTCTTTCTACCTGTGACGTCATCCGTCACTTACCAAAAAACACGCCGCCGATTCTGAAAATTTCGGAGCTTTGCGGCAGCCATTTTTTCTTGTTGTTGTCGTCAGGAACAGCCCCGCTGCCATTCCAGGTAAGTTTGTATTTTTTTCTTGTTATCCTTGTTACTGCCTCATTCCTTTTCTCTGCATTTTTCCATTTCTCTCATTCTCTTGCTGGTCCTCTTTCGCCCTCATTTTACCTACTCCCATTTTTCTTCGGGTTCCTGTTCATGCTTCCTTTATCCGTGTCTCTTCCTCTCACTCGTGTTTTCTCCGCTCACTCTTCTTTCCACTCTTTCCTGGCCTTCCCTCTTTTCTCTTCAATCTCCTTTCCCTTCTCTCTCCCGCGCACCCTCCCCTCTTCATTGCCTCACTCTGTCGCCTCCTCACGGTCTCCCACCCCCTCAGTATGCCGGGAGCCCTGTCGCCTGTCTCCGCCCCCTCCCGTCTCTCGCTGCCCCCCATTATTTGCGCTTTTCTCTGCTCACTCTTCTTTCCACTCTTTCCTGGCCTTCCCTCTTTTCTCTTCCATCTCCTTTCCCTTCTCTCTCCCGCGCACCCTACCCTCTTCATGTCTCACTCTGTTGCCTCCTCACGGTCTCCCACCCCCTCTGTATGCCAGGGAGCCCTGTCGCCTGTCTCTGCCCCCTCCCGTCTCCCGCTGCCCCCCGTTATTTGCGCTGATCCCACTCAGAGCTCACACAAATCTCTTCTCCGTGTCTCATTACTCTGCGCACTCGTGCTAATCCCCTGATTCTTGCTTCCTTTATCCATGTCTCTTCCTCTCGCTCGTGTTTTCTCCGCTCACTCTTCTTTCCACTCTTTCCTGGCCTTCCTTCTTTTCTCTTCAATCTCCTTTCCCTTCTCTCTCCCGCGCACACTCCCCTCTTCATGTCTCACTCTGTTGCCTCCTCACGGTCACCCACCCCCTCAGTATGCAGGGGAGCCATGTCGCCTGTCTCATCTCCCTTATCTCACTCGCTCCCACACCTGTCCCACAGCTCACCTCTTTCTCTCTTTGTTAAACAGTGCAGGACCCCATTCACCAGTCTGTTTCCCCTCACCAGCGTTTGTTGCTTAGTGTCCACCCTTCCCCCCATATTTGTCCCTCATACCAGTGTCTATCCCTATGCATGTCCCTCCCCGTACATCTGTTGCCACCTACACTCAATTCTGTCTCCCGCCACCAGTGTTCACCCTCACCGCTGATGTCTGCCCCAACACCAGTGTCTGTCCTCACACAGGTGTCTGCCTGTTCCCATACACTAGTACTAGTCCCTCTGCAGCAGTGTCTGTTCTCCTTCACCAGCATCTGTTCCCCTTCACCAGCGTCTGTTTCCCTTCACCAGCGTCTGTTCCCTTTAACCACTGTCTGTTCCCTTTAACCACTGTCTGCTTCCCTTCACCCGTGTCTGTTGCCCTTTAACCAGTGTCAGTTCCCCTTCACCAGTGTCAGTTCCCCTTCACCAGTGTCAGTTCCCCTTCACCAGTGTCTGTTCCCCTTCACAAGTGTCTGTCCCCCTTCAGCAGTGACTGTCGCTTAGTGTCCACCCGTCCCCAATATCTGCCCTAACACCAGTTATCTTTCCCTCATACCAGTCTCTATCCCCATACATGTCCCTCCCTGTACATCTGTCGTCACCTACACAAGTGTCTGTTTGTGTCTGTTCCCCTTCACCAGTGTCTGCTGCTTAGTATCTACCCCTCCCCTAATATCTGCCCTAACACTAGTATCTGTCCCTCATACCAGTACTATCCCCATACATGTCCCTCCCCATACATCCGTCGCCACCTTCACTTGTGTCTGGCTCCTGTCGCCAGTGTCTGTTCCACTTCACCAGTGTCTGTCGCTTAGTGTCTACCCCTCCCCCAGTATCTGTCCCTCATACCAGTGTCTATCCCCATACATGTCCCTCCCATACATCCGTCGCCACCTACACTTGTGTATATCTCGCACCACCAGTGCCCATCCTCACCACTGAGGTCTGCCCCAACACCATGTCAGTCCTTACACCAGTAAGAGTCTGCCTGTCTCCCTACGCTGGCACCAGTCCCTCAGCAGCAGTGTCTGTCCCCAAATGTTGCAGTTTCTGTCTCAGCAAGGAGGGAGCGCATATTTGCAGACTGTAGACATGTAAATAGGTCAGCAACTGTTAAGTGTCCGGGAACCACTTGGAATCCATTTCAGAAAGGGGCCAATGCCACCAGGAAGGCAACATTTTCCCTCTACATCCCTCCACCAGGCATGCCCCACACAGACATTTAGGAGCAGTTAGAAGTGTGAGTGATTGGAAAGGAATGTGGGATCTGCCCCTTACGGACACCAACTGCTGGAGTCGGTATCAAAGGGTCGCCTCTTCACCGCTTTCCAAGAAGTAGACTCAGTTATAGGTGAGACTCTATGTGTGGGTGGCTCTGTGTGTGTGTGGGTGGCTCTGTGTGTGTGTGGGTGGCTCTGTGTGTGTGTGAGTGACTCTGTGTGTGTGGCTCTGTGTGTGTGTGGCTCTGTGTGTGTGTGTGGCTCTGTGTGTGTGTGTGTGTGTAGCTCTGTGTGTGTGTGGCTCTGTGTGGATAGCTTTTTTGTAGGTGGCTCTATGTGTGGGTGGCTCTGTCTGTGTGAGGGTGGCTCTGTGTAGGTGGCTTTGTGTGTGGGGGTGGCTCTATGTGAATGACTCTGTGTGGGTGGCTCTGTATGGGTGGCTCTGTATGTGTGTGTGGGTGGCTTTGTGTGTGTGGCTCTGTGTGTGTGTAAATGCAGTAGGTCATGCATTTGCGAGTGATTAAGCTATTGGCATTGTAAATGACAATGTCATTTATTTAACGATTAAGCTATTGGCAATGTAAATGACAATGCCATTTATTTATAATTAAAAAAAAAATAAAAAATAAAAATGTCATGAGCAATGCCAATAGCTCTACCTTTAATAATGGCAAGACCATTGCATTGTAAATGCTTGTTCTTTTTGCTAGGTTTGCCGGAAGCACCATGGGCAAAAGGAAGGTTTCAGAAGGGATGTCAGGGGCTGGTGGAGTGTATCAAACAGTTAAGAAACCTAAGAAGACATAGAGCACTGTAAAGGAGGGCTGTGTCCTCAAGCGTATTGATGACTTATTGTTTGAGTGTGAGGGACTACTGGCTCCAGCTGCTGTTGATGCTGTCCCTAGATCTGAGATTGCCACAGCCTATTGAACTTCGGTTAAAAAAGGACATATACCCAGCATCTTCAGAAGGAAAAAACAAAGGAAATGGCATCCAACCCCGGGAAGCCTCTGTATTACCCCTAGATGACCCAAAAAATATAGCCACTGACTTTTAAACATTTACTAATGAGTTTCCATGTAGCAATAGATTTTTATCTTTGCTAGAACTGAAGAAACCAGCACTGCTACTGAGCTCTTAGACAAAAGGGGGAAAGCTAAAAAAGGAAGTACCTGCCCGCCTACTGATGCAATCCTGGTTAATTCTGAAGCTACTAGCTCTGTATCTGACATACATAAGGAGGTTCGTGCTCTGAAAACCACAATTGGGACATTGTCTGGGCTTATTCACAGGTTGCTAGGTAGGATTGGGAAATCAAATAGTCAAGGCAAAGAACCTGGTCTCGAGCATATGAGGGATGTTGCCAGTAGGAAGCAGTCGTCATATACAGTTCCACATTGCACTCCCCTGGTATTGACTACAAACATTGGTCCAAGTAGTCGTATTGTAGGGATGTAGTGGGGGGTAAGCAAGGTCAAACAGCACACGAGGCAACACGTAGACATGCACAATCTCCATCTAGAGAAATAGCGAGGCGTGAAATCCCACACCATTGGGAAGGACCATCGATCCCCTTCGCCACTCAGTGTAAAAAAAATCTACTTGATTAATGTTCATATATGTAATCACTCCACAAGATATGAGAATGAAAAATCCCCAAAAAATAAGTCAATCCTTTGGATCAGGCACGTTAGAGGGTGCATGATTAGGGAAGATATACTATGTGCAAAGAGATTTATTCTATCTAATAATACAACAGATGTCATAGAGCTGACCCTAGCTGAAGAGAGTTTATTACACAATCTTATTGCTCTAGACGTTAGGACTATTCCCCCTGCCAAGTCAAGCATCCAATTCACGAGGCAGTTGACAACCTCTACCTCTTTGGTAACTCTAATTTGCAGCCTAATAGGTCTTCTCCATCGTACCCCTTAGCGGATATTGACTGACTACAGCCCAGTTCTGCACTCAAGCTTACAGAAATCAGTGCCCCTTGCTCTGTCCTGAATACAACCCTTTCAATAATCAAGGTGCTATTGAGATCATCAAATTATAGGGCTAGTTCAAAATCCCCTGTTCAACCCATATGGAAAGACGAAAATCCTAGTCAGGGTAGCATCAAGATCAACCTCAAAGTGGCATCTGCTCATGAGGAAAGGGATCTTGATATCCTTCCCCACTCACCACTTGAATTGCGTGTAAGCCATCATCCGTTCAAACTAATTTCATGGAACGTGGCCGGAAAAAGGAGTAAGCTATGCCCACCTCATTGGGTACAGTTGGTTCAATTCCACGATATATGTATTTTGCAGGAAACATGGAATTTAACTCAGTTTATGCCAGGCTACGTGTCATTCCATCTGTCCGGAACAGCATCTAACAAGGGTTGTCCATCAGGTGGAATGCTGATATGGATTAGCATTGCACTTAACTGTAGAATTGAGGAGCTACCCACGAACAGCCCTGACACCCAAGCTATGAAAGGTAACTCCAGCCTTATTATTGAGATCTACAATGTGTATGTCAGAGGCACCAGAGTGTGAGGTAAATGGTCTACTTTGTAGACATTAGATAAGCTCAGATTGCCTCCTAGACAATAGGCAGCCTGCATATCCTTTGATTGTAGGGGATGATTTTAATGTAACTTTTAAACCGCTGGATGAGGATGATATCTTTGAAGTAAATGAGGAGGATACATTCTGGCAAGGCCCCTTGCTCAACTAGCTTTGCAACTAAATTCATTGACTATTGAACATAGATTAATGGCCATCAATGACAGGAATGTATCAGACATAGAAGGTAAACTGACCTCCATTGGTCCAACAGGAGCTAGCCGTATTGACTATTTTCTAGTAGATCTTAGGTTGTGGCCCACACTATTTGATATGACTATAATTAAGAACATTGATAGTGACCACAACCCACTGGAGCTAGCCCCTCCTGTGAGGGGAATGATGGGGTTCCTAGGAGCAATCTGATCACAAAAGAGGTACTACCTATTAATGACAAACATCGCCTTAAATGGCCCATGGTTCTTGGGCATGAAAATAAACTTAATAAAATTAAGCAGGATTTACTTGCTCGTTTGGCAGAGATTCAATCCTATGCTGAGGTCAAGGGTAATGTGGAAGATGCTAGTGGGTTGCATGCAAAGTTCTTTGACAAACTTACTGCCTACTTTATTGTCAATTTTAACCCATCCCATGCTCATGATGAGGGGCTGATTCCCCTGCTGTGCTGAGCGTTCCATTAAACGGGCGTGGTCGTGACGAGCTCAGCTCGTCATGAGCACATGAGAACCGTGGCTCATGACGAGCTGAGCTCTTCATGAGCACCGAGGCGCTGTGCGCGCCCCCTCCCCCCAGCACAGCAGGAGAATGTGCCCCACAGCCAAGGGGTTAAACGTACCAACGGAACTAACTAAGTTGACTTGTGGTTCTCAAGTGAGCGTAGAGCCCTAAAGAATCAATGGGCAAGAGCAATTAAAACCTAAAATGTACCCCTAGTGCGAGACCTATGGAGATTATTCAAACCCTCTATAAAGAAGGCCAAGTGGAATTGGGACGAGGAAAAGTGGAAGCAAATGAGGGAGGTGTGCTCCTAGAAAGATTTCAGGAAATTTTGGGTTCTTGTAGGGATGTGTAACTTGGGAAATCAACCTGTACTAACAATAATATTATAGCTAGGGATTGACAGGACCACTTTTGTGCCCTCTACTCCACTATTACTAATAATACTGAAGGGAACTCTCTCTTAGATCTACCCCCAAATCCAGCATGGCCTACATTTACCAAGGAGGAAATAGAAATTGATATTGGATCCATTGTACCCGCTAAAGCTCCGGGACTGGATGGAATTCCAGGTGATTTGTTTCACCACGACAAAAGTAATCGGTAGAACTAGATGTTGTCACTTTTTAATGCCATTGCAGGGGGTGCCCAAATTCCAGACTCATAAAAGGGAGCTACGGTTGTACCAGTTTTAAAAAAAGGGGACAGAAACAATGCTTCTAACTACAGGGTTTTTTGGTTTAATAGACTATATACAGACGGTATTCAGCCGCACCCTTCTAGAGAGAATCCAGGACTGGATTGAAGACAAAAGCATACTGTTGCCACTTCAAGCCAGATTCCGACAAAAAAATGGTACAATTCATCCGGTTTTAGGTTTATTCTGCTTTACTGGAAGATGGTGGTACTGGGTAAGGGGAGTCTATATGTTGCTTTCGTGGATCTGAAGTCAGCAGTTGACCTTCTGCCCAGTGAAAAGCTTTGGGGGGGTGTTGAGAGAAATGGGGATGCTTCTGGAGATCCTGGCATTGGTTGTTTGTCTCCATGATGACAACTATGCCAGGGTGCAATGGGGCAACCAAGGCCAAGTCACCTACCCCATTATTGTCAACAAGGGAGTCCGGCAAGGCTGTTTCCTGGCCCCCACATTGTTTTCCCTTTATATCAACCAAGTTGTGGACTTCTTAGCTAGTATCCCAGCTGATGCACCTTCGCTAGGAAATATGAAGATCGCCATGCTTCTCTTTGCGGATGGCACACTCCTTGTTTCTAAAACTCCCAAGGGACTCCAGACGCTGTTAAACCAATTAAGGGCATTCTGTGGTGAGAGTGGACTAGAAATAAACACCATTAAAATAAAACTCATGAAGTTAAACCCACACAAATCCTTTAAATGATGCTTAACTCTAATCAACACTCCTCTAGGGCGGGTATGTAGCTTCAAATATTTGGGTGTAAGTTTGGCTGAAGGCATGACCTGGAAGCAACATACTAACTAAGACTAATTTAAAATTTAAAAAGATAGTTGGAGCCCTGAGAAATGAACACTCTTATTCCTTTACATAAACCGTTTGCCCCAACCCAAGAGATCTATAAAAGCAAATCAGTAAGTAGTGCTCTTTATGGGGCTGAGCTGCGGGGCTTCGAGAAAGTGGATGATCTCACTGCAACTGAGCATTGCTACCTTAGTAATTTAGTTTCCCTTCCACGTAGCACCCCACTACTCCCTCTCAAATTAGATATGGGGGTTAAATCATTAAGAGAGTTAGCCAAATTACGTCCCCTGCTTTTTTGGCAGAGTTTGATTTCGACCCCTATATGTCACAGCCTAAGAAAGTTCACACCTTAGATACTTCTAAGAAGATTGGCAGGATAAGGAACATCAATATTCTACTTAAGAACATTGGGCTAAAAGGGGGTTGTACCTACCGTCTGGACCTCCCCACAAAAAAACAACTAAATCTATGTGCTGGTATT